>NC_042968.1:62832012-63132012 GCF_901001165.1 Salmo trutta
AGCGAGAGAGAGAGAGGACACACACAGAGCGAGAGAGAGAGAGGACACACACACAGAGCGAGAGAGAGAGAGAACACACACACAGAGCGAGAGAGAGAGAGGACACACACACAGAGCGAGAGAGAGAGAGGACACACACAGAGCGAGAGAGAGAGAGGACACACACAGAGCGAGAGAGAGAGAGGACACACACACAGAGCGAGAGAGAGAGAGAGGACACACACACAGAGCGAGAGAGAGAGAGGACACACACACAGAGCGAGAGAGAGAGACACAGACACAGAGCGAGAGAGAGAGAGGACACACACAGAGCGAGAGAGAGAGACACAGACACAGAGCGAGAGAGAGAGACACACAGACACAGAGCGAGAGAGAGAGACACACACACAGAGAGCGAGAGAGAGACCCACTAGAGGTCGACCGATTGATCGGAATGGCCGATTAATTAGGGCCGTATTCAAGTTTTCATAACAATCGGAAATCGGTATTTTTGGACACCGTTTTTTTTTTTTACGCCTTTATTTAACTAGGCAAGTCAGTTAAGAACAGATTCTTATTTTCAATGACAGCCTAGGTACGGTGGGTTAACCTGCTGGGGATAGGGGGCAGTATTTGCACGGCCGGATAAAAAAACGTACCCGATTTAATCTGGTTACTACTCCTGCCCAGTAACTACAATATGCATATAATTGTTTGATTTGGATAGAAAACACCCTAAAGTTTCTAAAACTGTTTGAATGGTGTCTGTGAGTATAACAGAACTCATTTGGCAGGCCAAAACCTGAGAAGATTCCAAACAGGAAGCGCTCTCTGACTATTTCTTGATCATCTCTAACCAAAACAGGGGATCTCTGGCATAACGTGACATTTTCATACGCTCACATAGGCTCTCAGAAGGCGCCAGAACGATGAATGGTGACTTTGCAGGCCATGGCTGAAAAACAGTAGCGCATTTGGATAGTGGTCGATCTGAGAACAATGAGACTGAGGCGCGTGCACGAGCCGACACCATGTTTTTATATTTTCGTCTTTGAACGAAAACAGGGTTTCCCAGTCGGAATATTATCGCTTTTTTACGAGAAAAATCGCATAAAAATTGATTTTAAACAGCGTTTGACATGCTTCGAAGTACGGTAATGGAATATTTTGAATTTTTTTGTCGCAAAACGCGTCGGGCGCCTCACCCTTCGGATAGTGTCTTGAACGCACGAACAAAACGCCGCTATTTGGATATAACTATGGATTATTTGGAACCAAACCAACATTTGTTATTGAAGTAGAAGTCCTGGGAGTGCATTCTGACGAAGAACAGCAAAGGTAATCCAATTTTTCTAATAGTAATTCTGAGTTTGGTGAGTACCACACTTGGTGGGTGTCAAAATAGCTAGCCTGTGATGGCCGGGCTATCTACTCAGAATATTGCAAAATGTGCTTTCACCGAAAAGCTATTTTAAAATCGGACATAGCGATTGCATAAAGGAGTCCTGTATCTATAATTCTTAAAATAATTATGTTTTTTGTGAACGTTTATCGTGAGTAATTTAGTAAATTCACCGGAAGTGTTCGGTGGGAATGCTAGTCACATGCTAATGTAAAAAGCTGTTTTTTGATATAAATATGAACTTGATTGAACAAAACATGCATGTATTGTATAACATAATGTCCTAGGAGTGTCATCTGATGAAGATCATCAAAGGTTAGTGCTGCATTTAGCTGTGGTTTTGGTGACATTATATGCTAGCTTGAAAAATGGGTGTCTGATTATTTCTGGCTGGGTACTCTGCTGACATAATCTAATGTTTTGCTTTCGTTGCAAGCGTCCCACCTAGCCCATAGAGGTTAACTGCCTTGTTCAGGGGCAGAACGAAATATTTTTACCTTGTCAGCTCGGGGATTCAATCTTGCAACCTTACAGTTAACTAGTCCAACGCTCTAACCACCTGCTTTACATTGCACTCCACGAGGTGCCTTCCTGTTACACGAATGCAGTAAGAAGCCAAGGTAAGTTGCTAGCTAGCATTAAACTTATCTTATAAAAAACAATCAATCATAATCACTAGTTAACTACACATGGTTGATGATATTACTAGTTTATCTAGCCTGTACTGCGTTGCATATAATCACTTAGGTACACGTTGCTCCAACCATAAACATCAATGCCTTTCTTAAAATCAATACACAAGTATATATTTTTAAACCTGCATATTTAGCTAAAAGAAATCCAGGTTAGCAGGCAATATTAACCAGGTGAAATTGTGTCACTTCTATTGAGTTCATTGCACACAGAGTCAGGGTATATGCAACAGTTTGGGCCGCCTGGCTCGTTGCGAACTAATTTGCCAGAATTTTACGTAATTATGTCATAACATTGAAGGTTGTGCAATGTAACAGGAATATTTAGACTTAGGGATGCCACCGTTAGATAAAATACGGAACGGTTCCGTATTTCACTGAAAGGAAAAACGTTTTGTTTTCGAGATATGGTCGAATCTGGAAACTATTAATGACCTAAGGCTCATATTTCTGTGTGTTATGTTAGAATTAAGTCTATGATTTGATAGAGCAGTCTGACTGAGCGGTGGTAGGCAGCAGCAGGCTCGTAAGCATTCATTCAAACAGCACTTTCGTGCGTTTTTTCAGCAGCTCCTCGCTGTGCTTCAAGCATTGCGCTGTTTATGACTTCAAGCCTATCAACTCCCGAGATTAGGCTGGTGTAACCGATGTGAAATGGCTAGCTAGTTAGCCGGGGCGCGCTAATAGCGTTTCAAACGTCACTCGCTCTGAGACTTGGAGTAGTTGTTCCCCTTGTTCTGCATGGGTAACGCTGCTTCGAGGGTGGCTGTTGTCGATGTGTTCCTGGTTCGAGCCCAGGTAGGAGCGAGGAGAGGGACGGAAGCTATACTGTTACACTGGCAATACTAAAGTGGCTATAAGAACATCCAATAGTCAAAGGTATATGAAAAACAAATCGTAGAGAGAGAAATAGTCCTATAATTCCTATAATAACTACAACCTAAAATATCTTACCTGGGAATATTGAAGACTCATGTTAAAAGGAACCACCAGCTTTCATATGTCCTCATGTTCTGAGCAAGGAACTTAAACGTTAGCTTTCTTACATGGCACATATTGCACTTTTACTTTCTTCTCCAACACTTTGTTTTTGCATTTAAACCAAATTGAACATGTTTCATTATTTATTTGAGGCTAAATTGATTTTATTGAGGTATTATATTAAGTTAAAATAAGTGTTCATTCAGTATTGTTGTAATTGTCACTATTACAAATAAATAAAAATTGGCCGATTAATCGGTATCGGCTTTTTTTGGTCCTCCAATAATCGTTATCAGCGTTGAAAAATCATAATCGGTCGACCTCTAACACACACAGAGTGAGAGACACACACAAACACAGAGCGAGAGAGCGAGAGAGCGAGACAGTGAGAGAGCGAGACACACAAACACAGAGCGAGAGAGCGACACAGAGCGAGAGACACAGAGCGAGAGCGAGAGAGAGAGAGAGACACAGACACAGAGCGAGAGAGAGAGACACACAGAGCGAGAGAGAGAGAGAGAGAGAGAGACACACAAACACAGCGAGAGAGAGATACACAAACACAGAGCGAGAGAGAGACACAAACACAGAGCGAGAGAGGACACGCACAGAGCGAGAGAGGACACACGCACAGAGCGAGAGAGGACACACGCACAGAGCGAGAGAGAGAGAGGACACACACACAGAGCGAGAGAGAGAGAGGACACACACACAGAGCGAGAGAGAGAGAGGACACACACACAGAGCGAGAGAGAGAGACACACAGAGCGAGAGAGAGAGAGAGAGACACAAACACAGCGAGAGAGAGATACACAAACACAGAGCGAGAGAGAGAGAGACACACAAACACAGAGCGAGAGAGAGAGAAACACACACAAACACAGAGCGAGAGAGAGAGAGACACACAGAGCGAGAGAGAGACACACACAGAGCAAGAGAGAGAGAGACACAAACACAGAGCAAGAGAGAGAGAGAGGAGGGTGAGAACAAAAGAAAATATTTGCCCCCTTCTCTGGCCCCTTTGCTCTGCGGAAAGCTAGCAGGGCATACAAACATCCTTCTGCAGCTTTCACTGCTGTCTCTCCCACAGCTCCAAAAAACAATGTCAAATGTTCTCTGCCCGCATTATTAGAATGTTTGTGCACATAGCAGAAACCTTCACCCAGGCTTGAGACAATTACTCAAAGGGGCCAGGGAAGTGCACGTTTATGCAAAGACACACCGCAAGAAAATGTTCATGATGTTTAAGAGTAGCAGCCTACAGTGGAACAGGTTATTCACGAAAGAACAAACTGTTTCCTCCTCGAAGTCAGAAACACTTAAAAAAGGGGGCACTGAATGTGTTCAAATTCACCCTGGTCTTGCTTTCACTGCAGCGGAGGACTGTGCATCAGACAAACTGTTTAAACTTTCTCCCAATCTGAAAAGCTGGCTGCCCTGGCAACTTGAGAAGAGCAAGTGAGTGCTAGACAGAAAGCGAGAGAAGGGGGAGGGGGGGCCTTGAACGAGTCTCCACAAGCCTGCGTCTTCGGCAGGCCTTATAATCTCCCAGGCCTCAGTCAGTCAGTCAGTCAGTCAGTCAGTCAGTCAGTCAGTCAACCACAGGTTGAGGAAGTCAACGCAGCTGCCATTGTTGTTGTGATACCCTGCAGGTTTAGGCTAGAGGGGAACAATCTCTCACCAGTTGAAACGGTAGGTTTGAACTGCCGACGTGACTGTGGCCAGGTCATCGGGCACAGACGACGGACGACATCCGTAGGAATAGTATCAGAAAGCCATTGGGTGAAATAGGCAGGTCAGTGTGGCTTATTAGCATACCATGCAGTGTTACATGAGAAACAGGCTATAAAACATGGAGTAGCCTTGAGCTTGGAAAAGTGAGACTATGTCCCCCTCTGCAGAGGGAAAAGAGCAACACACGCACTCAATGAGAGCCAATTAAAAGCCTGTTGCTACACTGGAGGCAAGAATCGAAGGGGGGAAAAATTATAATAATAATTTGGTGCTTTGTGCAAAATATTTGGTTCAACTGAAGGTTTATAATAAACAAGTAACAATGTACAATTTCACGACTCACAATTAGCTTCCGCCATGAAATTATCAGACAGATAATGGCAAGAAACATTAACATCGCGGCCTATATATTAAGACACTTTTTTGTTTTAGGGACAACAATTAATTCAATGAAAACATTCCCATTATAATCTAACAAAATAACCAACCTTTGCTTAGCCAGTATGAAAAACGTACCAGGGTCATTTAAAAATGGGCAAAGCGGGAGGTGTCTGCAGTCCACTTTAAAAACAGATCTAGCTAGCTAGCTAGCAGTGACCCATATCACATTTAGCGGGAGCCACAGTATTAAATATGTGGCATCAGCAGCAATAAGTCCCCTTTGGAACACTAGATTACTCCACGAGCTCTCTCAACACGAGGCTGGCTTTCACGACACCCATGCATTTTATTGACATTTGGCTATTCCGCCAAATCGCTCCCTCTCTCTTCCTCAGTCCTTCCCTCTCTCCACAACTAGTCTTTCTCCTTCATTCCTTCTTTCGCTACCTCTCCCTCACAGCAACAACCCCCCCCCCCCCCCCCCCTCGTCTCTCTAACCTGTGGCTAATCCTGCTGGCAGACATGCTACGCCTCCAGGAAGAACATTTGCCAATTCAGACTCCAGTCTCTGGAGGCGATCAAGTAATGAAACGCACATGTGAGCCCTCTCACGCACACAGGGCCCATAAAAACTGGCCTTTTACTGGAATGGAGCAGGGCCAAGCGCAGTATGGTGAAGCATTAAAAAGAGAAATTCAATTACAATGTGGATAGATTTTTTTATTGTTGCCCTCAAATTAAGTTCTGTACTTTTTGTTGTTCCGTTGAACAGCTCGTGATTTAGAGAGGTTTAGTTGGCTGTCGAATGTGATCAGCTCTAATTTGACGGCTTTATACCCCTCTTCGTTTGACGGCGTTGAAATCTCAACGAGTGGAAATGCCGAATAGACACACCCTATTGGTCTGACCTCTCTCTAAGTCGTTTCTACCTTTACCGTCTCATCCTACTTGTCTACAATAGGAGGAGGACAAAACAACATTTGGCTAGATTTAGCATCTAAACAAAATAATCAGAACAAAACTAAAAACTGGGGAATCAAATGTGTAAAGTAGCCAACCACAGTGCTAATAGCACAGAAGACCCAACCGTGTGTGAGCGCGCGCGAGAGAAACAGCCGCCATTCGGTATCCATTCACCGCGTATCCATTTATTGTTCTGCCTGCATTGTGCCCAAGTTACAGCAATCAGCACAAATCAGTCTACCGTGCAGTCTGTGTGCCCCCCCCTCCACCAAATGAGTGCCATTACCACCAAGACTACACCGCAGCTGCCATCGGCTCTATTGAGTTACCATCACATTAGAACACACTGTTCCATTGGGTCTTTGACTTTAGCGGGGGTATGGCTATCTATCATAGGCTCGAGAAAGAGGAACAGAAAGGCATATTTGAACATGGAGCAGGAGCAGCAGCCCCCCCCCTCTCCCCCTTCAGAAAGTGGCTCAGTATAGCAGATGTTCACCCGAGCACTAAAGAGGCCCCTGAAAAGGAGAACGCTCTATTATCTCAATCTCCAGCTATGCAGGCAGAGTGTACTCTCCCAGTCATCACTGTCTCATTCTCCCCCTCTCATTCCTGACTCTCTCTCCCTGGTGGAGCTGCAATGGGACCAACTTTTGTACTATTTACCTTTTTTACTGTTAGCAGCTGGATACAAACCCCCTCCCTCTCTCCTAGATGTCAACTCTTCACTCTACTTTAACACTGTGCAGGCGTAGTCTCAGCGTAAAAACTCCCTCTCCTTTTCTCACTCTTTTCATTTTTGTCTGCGTCAAACTCGGTCGCCCTTGCCTCCTGCACCGCATTCACATGCATTAAAGTTTGACCAACTACGCAGATCCAAAACAGCCAACATCTGGGTGTATACATTAAGCATTTTTGTCCAATTCTAGCTAATGACGTACAGTACCAGTCAAAAGTTTGGACACCTACTCATTCAAGGGTTTTTCTTAATTTTTTTTATATTATCTACATTGTAGAATAATAGTGAGGACATCAAAACTATGGAATAACACATATGGAATCATGTAGTAACCAAAAAAGTATTAAACAACTCAAAATATATTTGAGATTTGAGATTCTTCAAAAGTAGCCACCCTTTGCCTTGATGACAGATTTGCACACACTTGGCATTCTCTCAACCAGCTTCATGAGGTAGTCACCTGGAATGCATTTCAATTAACCTCTCTGGCGCAGGTGGGACGAATTCGTCCCACCTGCGTAACAGCCACTTAAATCCAGTGGCGCGATTTTTGAAAAGTTTGAAATACTATTACTTCAATTTCTCAAACATATGACTATTTTACAGCTATTTAAAGACAAGACTCTCGTTAATCTAACCACACTGTCCGATTTCAAAAAGGCTTTACAACGAAAGCAAAACATTAGATTATGTCAGGAGAGTGCCCAGCCAGAAATAATCAGACACCCATTTTTCAAGCTAGCATATGATGTCACAAAAACCCAAATCACAGCTAAATGCAGCACTAACCTTTTATGATCTTCATCAGATGACACACCTAGGACATTATGTTATACAATACATGCATGTCTGTTCAATCAAGTTCATATTTATATCAAAAACCAGCTTTTTACATTAGCATGTGACGTTCAGAAAAAGCATACCCCCGCAAACTTTCGGGGAATTTACTAACAGTTTGCTAAATTACTCACGATAAACGTTCACAAAAAGCATAACAATTATTTTAAGAATTATAGATACATTACTCCTCTATGCACTCGATATGTCCGATTTTAAAATAGCTTTTCGGATGAAGCACATTTTGCAATATTCTAAGTACATAGCCCAGCCATCACGGGCTAGCTATTTAGACACCGGGCAAGATTAGCCTTCACCAAAATCACATTTCCTATAAGAAAAATGTTATTACCTTTCCTGTTCTTCGTCAGAATGCACTCCCAGGACTTCTACTTCAATAACAAATGTAGGTTTGGTCCCAAATAATCCATCGTTATGTTCCATCAACGATGTTTTGTTCTTGCGTTCTAGACACTATCAGAATACTAAATCACGGTCACGAGCATGGCGTGACAAAAAATGTCTAAATACTCCATTACCGTACTTCGAAGCATGTCAACCGCTGTTTAAAATCAATTTATGCCATTTACCTCGTAGAAAAGCGATAATATTCCGACCGGGAATCTGCAACAAGCTAAACATCCGAATGAAATTTCTCCACGGGGGCGAATCGCGCACGCGCCTCATTGCATTGTCACCTAATGGGACACTTGGAAAAGGCGATAATCTGTTTCAGCCTGAGGCTCCCTCGTCATCGTTCCTGTTTTTCCCGGGCTCTGAGAGCCTATTGGAGTCCTAGGAATTGTCACGTTACAGCTAAGATCCTTACTCTTCAATAAACAGAGGCAAGAAGAACGACACCTTGTCAGACAGGCCACTTCCTGCATGAAACCTTCTCAGGTTTTTGCCTGCCATAGGAGTTCTGTTATACTCACAGACACCATTCAAACAGTTTTAGAAACATAAGGGTGTTTTCTATCCAAACCTGAACAATAATATGCATATTCTAGCTTCTGAGTTGGTGTAGGAGGCAGTTAACCTCTCTGGGGCATGTGGGACGAACTCGTCCCACCTACGTAACAGCCACTGAAATCCAGTGGCGCGATTTTTGAATCGTTAGAAATGCTATAACTTCAATTTCTCAAACATATGACTATTTCACAGCTATTTAAAGACAAGAATCTCGTTAATCTAACCCCACTGTCCGATTTCAAAAAGGCTTTACAACGAAAGCAAAACATTAGATTATGTCAGCAGAGTACCCAGCCAGAAAAATTCAGACACCCATTTTTCAAGCTAGCATATCATGTCACATAAACCCAAACCACAGCTAAATGCAGCACTAACCTTTTATAATCTTCATCAGATGACACACCTAGGACATTGTGTTATACAATACATGCATGTCTGTTCAATCAAGTTCATATTTATATCAAAAACCAGCTTTTTACATTAGCATGTGACGTTCAGAAAAAGCATAACCACCGCAAACTTCCGGTGAATTTACTAACAGTTTGCTAAATTACTCACGATAAACGTTCACAAAAAGCATAACAATTATTTTAAGAATTATAGATACATTACCCCTCTATGCACTCGATATGTCCGATTTTAAAATAGCTTTTCGGATGAAGCACATTTTGCAATAATGTAAGTACATAGCCCGGCATTACAGGGCTAGCTATTTAGACACCCACCCAGGTCAGCCTCCACCAAAATCACATTTCCTATAAGAAAAATGTTCTTACCTTGCTTGTTCTTCATCAGAATACACTGCCAGGACTTCTACTTCAATAACAAATGTTGGTTTGGTCCCAAATAATCCATCGTTATATCCAAACAGCGACGTTTTGTTCGTGAGTTCTAGAATGCTTCTTCGCGGTGTCGCGCATGGCGCATTGGCATGTCAAAAATGTCTAAATATTCCATTACCGTACTTCGAAGCATGTCAACCGATGTTTAAAACCAATTTTTATGCCATTTATGTCGTAGAGAAGTGATAATATTCCGACCGGGAGTATGCATTGAGCCTAAACAGCCGAATAAAATTTCTCCTCAGAAGCGACTCATGCACGCGCATCATTGAAAGGTCCTCCGAGCATCCACTTACAAAAGGCGATAATATATTTCAACCTGAGGTTCCCTCGTAAACCTTCAGTTATTTCGCGGGCTCTGAGAGCCTATTGGAGCCCTGGGAATTGTCACGTTACAGCTAAGATCCTTACTTTTCAATAAAAAGAGGTAAGACGCACGACTCCTTGTCAGACAGGGTACTTCCTGCTTGAAACCTTGTCAGGTTTTTGCCTGCCATAGGAGTTCTGTTATACTCACAGACACCATTCAAACAGTTTTAGAAAATTCAGAGTGTTTTCTATCCAAACCTGAACAATAATATGCATATTCTAGCTTCTGAGTTGGTGTAGGAGGCAGTTAAAAATGGGAACATATTTTTTCCAAAATTCTCAATACTGCCCCCTACCCCAAACAGGTTAAAAATGGGCACATATTTTTTCCAAAATTCTCAATACTGCCCCCTAGCCCAAACAGGTTAACAGGTGTGGTTTGTTAAAAGTTAATTTGTGGAATTTTGACCTTCTTAATGCATTTGAGCCAATCAGTTGTGTTGTGACAAGGTAGGGGTGGTATACAGAAGATAGCCCTATTTGGTAAAAGACCAAGTCCATATTATGGCAAGAACAGCTCAAATAAGCAAAGAGAAATGACAGTCCATCATTACTTTAAGATATGGTCAGTCAATCCAGAACATTTCAAGAACTTTGAAAGTTTCTTCAAGTGCAGCTGCAAAAACCATCAAACGCTATGATGAAACTGGCTCTCATGAGGGTCGCTACAGGAAAGGAAGACCCAGAGTTACCTTTGCTGCAGAGGATAAGTTCATTAGAGTTACCAGCCTCAAATTGCAGTCCAAATAAATGCTTTAGAGTTCAAGTAACAGACACCTCAACATCAACTTTTCAGAGGAGACTGCATGAATCAGGCCTCCATTTTATTTAAACTTTTTTTATCTAGGCAAATATTCTTATTTTACAATAACAGCCTATCCCGGCCATACCCTAACCCAGACTACGCTGGGCCAATTGTGCGCCGCCCTATGGGATCCCAAGCGGTTGTGATACAGCACCAATAAGAAGAAGAGACTTGCTTGGACCAAGAAGCATGAGCAATGGACATTAGACCATTGGAAATCTGTCCTTTGGTCTGATGTGTCCAAATTTTAGATTTTTGGTTCCCAACCGCCGTGTCTTTGTGAGACGCAGAGTCGGTGAATGGATGATCTCTGCATGTGTGGTTCCCACCGTGAAGCATGGAGGTGGTGGTGTGATGGTGCTTTGCTGGTGACACTGATTTATTTAGAATTCAAGGCACACTTAACCAGCACGGCTACCACAGCATTCTGCAGTGATACAACATCCCATCTGGTTTGAGCTTAGTGGGACTATCATTTGTTTTTCATCAGGAAAATGACTCGACACCTCCAGGCTGTGTAAGGGCTATTTGCCCAAGGAGAGTGATGGAGTGCAGCATCAGATGACCTGGCCTCCACAATCACCCAACCTCAACCCAATTGAGATCGTTTGAGATGAGCTGGACCGCAGAGTGAAGGAAAAACAGCCAACAAGTGCTCAGCATATGTGGCAACTCCTTCAAGACTGTTGGAAAAGCATTCCTCATGAAGCTGGTTGAGAAAATGCCAAGAGTGTGCAAAGGGTAGCTACATTGAAGAATCTCAAATATATTTGGATTTGTTTAACACTCTTTTGGTGACTACATGATTCCATATGTCTTTACTATTATTCTACAATATGGAAAATAGTAAAAATAAAGAAAAACCCTTGAATGGCACTGTATAAAAACTGTGGACTGCTGATGCAACATATCGGCCATTGAGAGGCTTTGAAGCCACCGGTCAGCCATATTGGAGCAGTAAGAGCAGTCCTCCATAGGAATTAATGGAATTCTACAGTATTTAAATTTTAAATGTTTCAAGGACAGAATTACATGTATTGAAGTATTGTTTGATGTAGCGCAGACAGTAACATTGGGGGGAAAAAAATGAAACACAAGGAAAATGGCATTAAGGTGTCTAATATAATACATTTTTCAAAAAGAAAATGTAGACAATGAATGCCTTTCTATAGCTTCCAAAAATCATACATGTTTTACACAATTGAGGAGTACCAAGATGGCTATGCGGTGGCTTCAATACACCCCCCCCCCCCCCCCTAAAAACGCTCATTACATGCACATGAAGCCGGAAGTAGGCTTAGAAAATGGAGGGGGATAAAGGCACAAGTTTGTGCCTAGAAACGCACTGATAAAACGCAGGCTAAGAGAAAAGATGATGTGACTTACACCTGATAAACATTCATGTCAACGTAAGGGTGTTAGAAATAAAATGCTACCGTTACAGTCACATTCCGGTTACCTCCATTCCCTTCACGTTACAGTCACGAGACTACAGTAACATTCCGGTTACCTCCATTCCCTTCACGTTACAGTCACGAGACTACAGTAACATTCCGGTTACCTCCATTCCCTTCACGTTACAGTCACGAGACTACAGTAACATTCCGGTTACCTCCATTCCCTTCACGTTACAGTCACGAGACTACAGTAACATTCCGGTTACCTCCATTCCCTTCACGTTACAGTCACGAGACTACAGTAACATTCCGGTTACCTCCATTCCCTTCACGTTACAGTCACGAGACTACAGTAACATTCCGGTTACCTCCATTCCCTTCACGTTACAGTCACGAGAGCGAGAAAGTCTCCAAAGATCGACAAATATGTAGGCCTATCTTGGTAAGCGTCGGGAAATATAACGCCGTCAAAGATTTCCTTGAGCAAGACAGAGCATGAAGCCTACGTTCCTTGTTGAGGCTGATAAAAGCCAGAGTGAATCATAAGCGTTGAACTAAACCCTTAGGGCCTCTTTTACACTAGACTAGTGTGACGACACATACTATCTCCATAATACATATTTTTGCAGTGTACAGAGACAGATCTAGATCACATACATTTCCCCCCCCCCCCCCCCCCCCCCCGAGTGGTACAACATGAAGACTCTCCAAAGCCACACGTCCCTGCAAGAATTACCTTAATACCAGTGACGGCATTTTTGTTCTGTTAGCCAAATTGAAAATGAAAAGGCTTTTCAAATGTGCGCACATTTGTGAATCGTTGCATTAATTAAGTGTGCAACACTATGTTCAATATGGTTTAAATGATAAGCTCCTGTATAGTTTGAAAACAAAACCTTATTTTCTTTGTCTGTATAGGTGGGGCGGCAGGTAGCCTAGTGGTTAGAGCATTGGACCAATAACCAAAATGTTGCTAGATCGAATCCCCGAGCTGACAAGGTAAAAATCTGTCATTCTACCCCCGAACAAGGCGGTTAAACCCACTGTTCCTAGGCCGTCATTGTAAATAAGCATTTGTTCTTAACTGACTTGCCTAGTTAGCCTTTCTGGGAAATGTGGGACGCTAGTGTGAAATAGCAGGGCATCAAATTCAAAACAAAAATCTCAATTCAAATTTCTCAAACATACAACTATTTAACACCATTTTAAAAGATAAACTTCTCGTTAATCCAACCACATTGTCCGATTTCAAAAAGGCTTTATGGCGAAAGCATAGCATTAGATTATGTTAGGACAGCACCTAGACAAGAAAAACCACAGCCATTTTCCAAGCAAGGAGGCGTCACAAAAACCAGAAATACAGCTAAAATTAATCACTAACCTTTGATGATCTTCATCAGATGGTACTCATCGGACTTCATGTTACACAATACATGTACGTTTTGCTCGATAAAGTTCATATTTATATCCAAAAACCCCATTTTACATTGGCGTGTAATGTTCAGAAATGTTTTGCCTCCCAAAACTTCCGGTGAATGAGCACATAAATTTACAGAAATACTCATCATAAACATTGATAAAACATTAAACTGTTTTTCAAAGAATTATAGGTACACTTCTCCTTAATGCAACCGCTGTGTCAGATTTCAAAAAAACTTTACAGCGAAAGAACACTTTGCAATAATCTGAGTACAGCGCTCAGAGACGAAACCAAACCCGCCATTTTGTGGAGTCAACAAAACTCAGAAATAACATTATATTCACTTACCTTTGATGATCTTCATCAGAATGCAATCCCAGGAATCCCAGTTCCCCAATAAATGTTCATTTGTTTCGATAAAGTCCATATATATGTCCAAATACCTCCTTTTTGTTCGCGCTTTCAGTACAGTACTCCAAACGCACTGTGCTCGCGCAGTTAACCTCTCTAGGGTCGGCGGGACGAAATCGTCCCACCTACATAACAGCCAGTGGAATCCTGTGGCGCGTTATTCAAATACCTTAGAAATGCTATTACTTCAATTTCTCAAACATGACTATTTTACAGCATTTTAAAGACAAGACTCTCGTTAATCTAACCACACTGTCCGATTTCAAAAAGGCTTTACAACGAAAGCAAAACATTAGATTATGTCAGCAGAGTACCCAGCCAGAAATAATCAGACACCCATTTTTCAAGCTAGCATATAATGTCACAAAAAACAAAACCACAGCTAAATGCAGCACTAACCTTTGATGATCTTCATCAGATGACACACCTAGGACATTATGTTATACAATACAATACAATACATGCATGTTTTGTTCAATCAAGTTCATATTTATATCAAAAACCAGCTTTTTACATTAGCATGTGACGTTCAGAACTAGCATACCCCCTGCAAACTTCCGGTCAATTTACTAACAATTTACTAAATTACTCACGATAAACGTTCACAAAAAGCATAACAATTATTTTAAGAATTATAGATACAGAACTCCTCTATGCACTCGATATGTCCGATTTTAAAATAGCTTTTTGGTGAAAGCACATTTTGCAATATTCTAAGTAGATAGCCCGGCATCACAAGGCTAGCTATTTAGACACCCAGCAAGTTTAGCACTCACCAAAGTCAGATTTACTATAAGAAAAATGTTATTACCTTTGGTGTTCTTCATCAGAATGCACTCCCAGGACTTCTACTTCAATAACAAATGTTGGTTTGGTCCCAAATAATCCATAGTTATGTTCAAATATCCTCTGTTTTGTTCGTGCGTTCAAGACACTATCCGAATGGTAAAGAAGGGTGACGAGCACGACGCATTTCGTGACAAAAAAATTCTAAATATTCCATTACCGTACTTCGAAGCATGCCAACCGCTGTTTAAAATCAATTTATGTCATTTTTCTCGTAAAAAAGTGATAATATTCCGACCGGCAAAGCCTGTTTACATTCAACGAGAGAGAAAGTAAAAGCATGGGATCCCCTCGTGCACGAGCCTTAGTCTGATGGCCCTCTGATCGGCCACTATCCAAACGCGCTAATGTGTTTCAGCCTGGGGCTGGAATCACATCATTCAGCTTTTTCCCACCTTCTGAGAGCCTATGGGAGCCGTAGGAAGTGTCACGTTACAGCAAAGATCCTCAGTCTTCAATAAACAGAGGCAAGAAGCTCAAGGAATGGTCAGACAGGCCACTTCCTGTAAGGAATCTTCTCAGGTTTATGCCTGCCATATGAGTTCTGTTATACTCACAGACACCATTCAAACAGTTTTAGAAACTTTAGGGTGTTTTCTATCCAAAGCCAATAAGTATATGCATATTCTAGTTACTGGGTAGGAGTAGTAACCAGATTAAATCGGGTGCGTTTTTTATCCGGCCGTGTAAATACTGCCCCCTAGCCCTAACAGGTTAAGTTCAGACGAAAAGTCAAAAAAGTTATATTACAGTTCGTAGAAACATGTCAAACGATGTATAGAATCAATGTTTAGGATGTTTTTATCATAAATCTTCCATAATATTCCAACCGGACAAGTCCTTTGTCTTCAAAAAAGAAAAGGAACACAGCTAACTCTCACAGGAGCGTGCGCCACTGAGCTCATGTCATTTTCTCAGTCATCTAATTCCATGAGCTCTTATTCTCTCCCCATTCACAGTAGAAGCATGAAACAACGTTCTAAAGACTGTTGACATCTAGTGGAAGCCTTAGGAAGTGCAAAATGAACCCTAAGTCACTGTATACTGGATAGGGAATCACTTGAAAAACTACCACCCTCAGATTTCCACAGTTCCTGGTTGGATTTTTCTCAGGTTTTTGCCTGCCATATGAGTTATGTTATACTCACAGACATCATTCAAACAGTTTTAGAAACTTCTGAGTGTTTTCTATCCAAATCTACTATAATATGCATATCCTACCTTCTGGGCCTGAGTAGCAGGCAGTTTATTTTGGGCACATCATTCATCCAAATATCAGAATACTGCCCCGTCACTAAAAAGTTAAAGATAAATAAATGTTGCATACCATAAGTACTATGGTATTTATGGTATGCTAATCGCTGCACACACACATCTGCAATAAAGTACATAAGACCATCCAGCAATCACACACATTAAAATGTTGTCCATGGGAGGCAACTGGAACGTGAGATTTCACAATTGAATTGCGGTATACATGGCAGTAGGTAGGTAGGTTAGAATCTGTTATGGTATCAATGGGCGAACCAATTCAATCACATCAGTTGTCAGCACTCGTCTGCTGGTACCCACCACTACGCCAGTGGTGACAAAAGAAACTCACAAATATGGCTGGTTATGAACCAGAGACATTCTAGTCTGCCGTTTTGTCACGCAAGCTACAACTTCAGATGCTTAATACATTTTTAAAAAACGGCCTCAACACCAGGATCAACCACTATTTAAGTATGTGTTACTAGGGTGGAGCCTTCCAGCCAAAAAGAGTGAATGGAAGTTGTGAACTGAAAGTGACGCTTTCTTCATCTCAGTGGTTTTTAGGCTCAGAGTGGAGTTCCTCTTTGCTGGCTGGCTACATGCCTCTCATTCGAGAGGCCCAGGAAAGGAGCAGCAGCACGCTGGTGTTTTCAAAAGCCTTGGAGCTGGAATGAGCCGGAATGCTTCCCCAAGCCCAGTCCAGAGCCCCCCCCTCGCGCTCTCTCCACATCTGCTGCTCTGAAGTAAACCCCTGTGGCTCAGTGAGAGCACAGGCCTCTTTCCAAGCCTCCACTCTCCTCCCTCTTGCCCCCCCATCCGGGGCCGACTCCAGGAACATTATCAAAACATTAAAAAGAGGAGTAGGGTGAGAGAAAAAAAAAAAAAAACTGAAGCACTGGAGGAAAGGGAGAGAGAGCGGATCTGCCAGATCCCCCAGTGCCAGGCAATAAATCACAAACACTCTGAAGCAACAAGACTCTCTCACTCCCGCCCAGAGCCCTCCTCAGAACCTCTCCCCCTTAGCCTCCCCAGGCACCCAAGCCCCTCTCCTCTGCCCCCCAGCCAGCCTTCAGCTCTGATCACTCACCAACAGCTTTCCCCAGCATTCAGCCCCTTCCCTCCAGCCCCTCTTCTCGCTCCCAGCATCAAGCTCTCTCTGCCTCTCCCCCCCTTTCTGTAACTGGGTCACAGAGACTTTCTTCTCCTAGTGCTACATTCACACTTGCTCTGGGCTCAGCGCTGCCACTCAACCGTTCAACCATTCAACACATGCCCCCTTCATATGGCTCCTCGCTCACCCTGCTATCCCCAGCTAAAGAATTTCACAATCACACCACAAAGGACAAGGAGTGGAAACCAGGCAACCAGAGCCTGTTTTATAGGTGAGCATGGAGGACTACCAAAGACAAAGAGCCCGCATATAGGATATGGCGTCCTTAAGTGGCCATATAGAATTGTGTCGGTTTTGACCGAAATAGACTGAGTTGTTTGTTATATAATAGCTCACTTCTTATTTTTTACGACGGTAGATAAATGATGTATCATTGTAAAAAAAGAACAAGACAATGGTGTGATATGTAATCTCGTTGACTCAAGGCTTTTCCACAAAACAAAAATGACTCAAGTTATCTTTTGTGAATGGAATATCAACCCCCCCCCCTACAAAAGGCCAGAATGAGAGATTTTTCTTAACCAGGCAACAACAAAAATCTCCCTAAAAATATGCCCAATCCAAACAGACAAGCTTCCAGATCAGATCTGGGCCATATAATGCCCATGTAGATTAGTCAGCAGAATAAAAACTAGATACACAGTGCCTTCGGAAAGTATTCAGACCACTTGATATTCCACATTTTGTTACGTTACAGCCTCATTCTCAATCTAAACACAATGCACCATAATGACAAAAAAAAATAACTGGTTTTTAGACATTTTTGCTGACTTATAAAAATAAAATACAGAAATACCACATTTACATACAGTATCAGTCAAGTTTGGGCACGCCTACTTATTCAAGGATTTTTACTATTTTTACTATTTTCTACATTGTAGAATAATAGTGAAGACATCAAAACTATGAAATAACACATATGGAATCATGTTGTAACCAAAACAGTGTTACACAAATCAAAATATATTTTAGATGAGATTCTTCAAAGTAGCCACCCTTTGCAAACTCTTGGCATTCTCAACCAACTTCATGAGGTAGGTGTGCCTTGTTAAAAAAGTTAATTTGTGGAATTTATTTCATAATGCGTATGAGCCAATCAGTTGTGTTGTGACAAGGTAGGGGTGGTATACAGAAGATAGCCCTATTTGGTAAAACACCAAGTCCATATTATGGCAAGAACAGCTAAAATAAGCAAAGAGAAACGACAGTCCATCATTACTTTAAGACATGAATGTCAGCCAATATGGAAAACCTCAAGAACTTTGAAAGTTTCTTCAATTGCAGTCAGAAAAACCATCAAGCGCAATGATGAAACTGGCTCTCATGAGGACCGCCACAGGAAAAGAAGACCCAGAGTTACCTCTGCTGCAGAGGATAAGTTCATTAGAGTTAACTGCACCTCAGATTGCAGCCCAAGTAAATGCTTACAGAGTTCAAGTACCAGACACATCTCAAAATCAACTGTTCAGAGGAGACTGTGTGAGTCAGGTCTTCATGGACGAATTGCAGCAAAGAAACAACTACTAAATGACACCAATACGAAGAGACTTGCTTGGGCCAAAAAACACAAGTAATGGACATTAGACCAGTGGAAATCTGTCCTTTGGTCTGGAGTCCAAATTGGAGGTTTTTGGATCAAACCACCATCTTTGTGAGACGCAGAGAACATCCGTTCACCTACTCTACATGTGTGGTTCCCACCGAGAAGCATGGATAAGGAGGAGTGATGGTGTTGGCGACTGTCGATGATTGATTTAGAATTTAAGGCACACTTAAGCAGCATGGCTACCACAGCATTCTGCAGCGATACGTCATCCTATCTGGTTTGTGCTAGGTGGGACTATCATTTGTTATTCAACAGGACAATGACCCGACACACCTCCAGGCTGCATAAGGGCTATTTGACCAAGGAGTGATGAGTGCTGCATCAGATGACCTGGCCTCCACAATGATCTTTCCTCTGGCTGGGCCACTCAAGGACATTCAGAGACTTGTCCCAAAGCCACTCCTGCATTGTCTTGGCTGTGTGCTCAGGGTCGTTGTCCTGTTGGAATGTGAACCTTCACCCCAGCCTGAGGTCCTGAGCGCTCTGGAGCAGGTTTTCATCAAGGATCTCTGTACTTTGCTCCGTTCATCTTTGCCTCAATCCAGATTAGTCTCCCAGTTACTGAAGCTGAAAAACATCCCCACAACATGATGCTGCCACCACCATGCTTCACTGTAGAGATGGTGCCAGGTTTCCTCCAGATGTGACACTTGGCATTCAGGCCAAAGAGTTCAATATTGGTTTCATCAGACCAGAGAATCTTGTTTCTCATTGCCAAAAGGCATCTAAAGACTCTCAGACAAACTCCAAGCGGGCTGTCATCTGCCTTTTATTACTGAGGAGTGGCTTCCGTCTGGCCAATCTACCATAAAGGCCTGATTGGTGGAGTGCTGCTGAGATGGTTGTCCTACTGGAAGGTTCTCCCATCTCCACAGAGGAACTAGAGCTTTGTTAGTGTGACCTTCGGGTTCTTTGTCACTTCCTGACCAAGGACCTTCTCCCCTTCTTGCACAGTTTGGCCGGGCGGCCAGCTCTAGGAAGAGTCTTGGTGTTTCCAAACTTCTTCCATTTAAGCATGATGGAGGCCACTGTGTTCTTGGGGACCTTCAATGCTGCAGAAATGTGTTGGTATCCTACCCCAAATCTGTGCCTATAAAATTGTTGACACCCCTTCAAATTAGTTGATTTGTTTATTTCAGCCACACCCGTTGCTGACAGGTCAATAAAATCCAGCACACAACCATGCAATCTCCATAGACAAACATTGGTAGTAGAAAGGCCTCACTGAAAAGCTCAGTGACTTTCAACGTGGCACCATCATAGGATGACAACTTTCCAACAAGCCAGTTTGTCAAATTTTTGCCCTTCCAGAACTGCCCCGGTCAACTGTAAGTGCTGTTATTGTGAAGTGGAAATGTCTAGGAGCAACAGCAGCTCACCCGCGAAGTGGTAGGCCACACAAGCTCACAGAACAGGACCACCGAGTGCTGAAGCGTGTAAAAATTATCTGAACTCATTTGCAACACTCACTAGTGAGTTCCAAACTGCCTCTAGAAGCAACATCGGCACAATAACTGTTTGTCGGGAGCTTCATGAAACGGGTTTCCATGGGCAAGCAGCCGCACACAAGCCTAAGATCACCATGCACAATGCCAAGTGTCGGCTGAATGGTGTAAAGTTCGCCGCCATTGAACTCTGGAGCAGTGGAAACATGTTCTCAGGAGTGATGAATCACGCTTCACCATCTGGCTATCCGACCATCAAATCTGGGTTTGGTGGATGCCAGGAGAACGCTACCTGCCCCAATGCATAGTGCCATCTGTAAAGTTTGGTGGAGGAGGAATAATGGTCTGGCTGTTTTTCCAGGTTCGGCTCAGCCCCTTAGTTCCAGTGAAGTGAAATCTTAAAGCTACAGCATACAATGACATTCTAGACGATTATGTGCTTCCAACTGTGGCAACAGTTTAGGGAAAGCCCTTCCTCTTTCAGAATGACAACGCCCCCGTGCACAAAGTGAGGTCCATACAGAAATGGTTTGTCAAGATTGGTATGGAAGAACTTGACTGACCTGCACAGAGCCCTGACCTCAACCCCATCAAACACCTTTGGTATGAATTGGAACGCAGACTGCGAGCCAGGCCTTATCTCCCAACATCAGTGACCAACCTCACTAATGCTCATGGCTGAATGTAAGCAAATCCCTGCAGCAATGTTTCAACATCTAGATGAAAGCATTCCCAGAAGAGAGGAAGCTGTTATAGCAGCAAAGGGAGGACCAACTCCATACTAATGCCCATGGTTTTGGAATGAGATGTTCAAAGATGTGTCCACATACTTTTGGTAATGTAGTGTAGAATGACGGGTGCAAAAACATTACTTTGTGCCCAAAGGGGAAATGAATTTGATCTCTTTTCGATGCAGCCCAAGAGAAGTAACAAAGAGAAGTGCTCCAGAGGTCCAATTGGTGGGCTGGTACCAGGTGCTGCGCAACAACACAATGCGCTGGGCGCTGGACCAGAGCCAAGCACCATTGTCCTCCGGCCCTGGTTAGCATTCAGTGGGGCTACTGTGAGCACTGCCACTTGTTATCAAGGCTGACATTGTAGTCCCACCATGTAAACCGTCTTTCTCTGCTAGCGTTTGACGCTGGGCCAAAGTAACCACATGGACCAAACTGCATGGGCAAGTGCAAATGAGGTAACCGAAACAAAAAACTAAAAGCAAACAATGTCAACTGACTTGCTTGAACTGAGGCCTACTTCTTTTGAAATAAAGAGAGTTGAGACAATGGCTCCCTTGCAAACATTGGCACATAGCCCGCTTACTACAACAATTGGTATAGCCTAGGAATCAACATTCCCAAACAAATCTTCATTGGAAACACAAACCACCTGGCTGAAAAAATGCACCTTTATCTCCTGAATGTTTTGTAATTCTGGTCCAAATAGTAACTTTGACCACTTCTTCCATGGGCAAACATGTATGGAAAGTTGTTTAAATCAAAAGGAATGCTATAAAAATGTGATAGAATTCAAAATGGATTGACTCGTAGGCTACTTATCCATGCTCTTCAACATGAACTGGCAAGCTGCTACTACTACAAATTGTTTGCTTAAATCTTTTAACCTGAGAACGACAACAAAAACAGTAGCTAAATGGAATGGATGTCCTGCCCTGATTAAAATCATTGAGGGAAATTAGAGTTCAATCAAGAGGCATTCAGCCATGGCATTGTAAACATTCTCGTTTGGTTAGCTAGATAGCTAACGTTAGCATAACTACCTAGCTACTGTACTTCTATGCTAATTAAGTTTGATGTTACTAAAGAAAAACCTGGGAATATGTTTATGGTTGAATTTTCTTGAAGTTTTCCTTCAAAATTGTTGCTCAAAACCTGCATGCATAGTGTAGAGAGAGAGAGACAGCACTACTCTGCTGCTTGCTGAGAAAGCACAGCGTCAGCAGAGCGTGTTGCGCTTAAAAGGGTCTGTGCAGAAAAGCGAGCGCTGAAAAAGGGTTCGTGCGGCGACAAAATGGAGATGCCATTAATAAATAGTCACACGTACTCTGATGTCCAAACTTGTGAAACGCAGACGTCTACGATTGGTACAGATTTGGTCCGGTCCAGACCAACCAAATTTGGTCTTGTTTAGGGCGGAGCTCATTAAAATAATATCCAGCGTGTAGAATAATACCCAAACATACAAAGGAGGATATTTCATTTTTCTACCTTTGTACCTATTGAGGATACATCACCATGAAGAGAATTACATTGATAATTATGCATTTCTGTATAGTACAGATCACAGACAACTGATGTTAATATAATTCTGTTACCTGGTGATAATCCACTTCACTTACTGTAGTTACATTTTTTCTAACACAAGACGTCATATAGCTAACACCCCATTCTTTCTGCAGACATCACACTTAATTTGGGGTGGATATTTAACCTCAAAGTCGAGGCCGTTGGGGTGGGCTAAGCTAACATGGAATTATTTTAAGATGGTCATACCGTGGATCACTTAGCTATTTGATTTTAAAATATAAGACCCCTTTAGGTATAAAATATATACAGTGCATTCAGAAAGTATTCGGACGCCTTGACTTTTACCACATTTTGTTACATTACAGCCTTATTCTAAAGCTGAATAAATAGTTTCCCCCCCCTCATCAATCTACACAATATCCCATAATGACAAAGTGAAATCCGTTTTTTAGAAATGTTTGCAAATGTACAAAAAATATAAAACAGAAATACCCCATTTACATAAGTATTCAGACCCTTCGCTATGAGACTCAAAATTGAGGTCAGGTGCATCTTGTTTCCATTGATCATTCTTGAGATGTTGCTACAACTTGATTGGAGTCCACCTGTGGTAAATTCAATTGATTGGACATGATTTGGAAAGGCACAAACCTGTCTAGATAAGGTCCCACAGTTGACAGCGCATGTCAGAGCAAAAACCAAGCAACGATGTCGAATGAATTGTCCGTTGAGCTCCGAGACAGGATTGTGTCAAGGCACAGATCTGGGGAAAGGTACCAAAACATTTCTGCAGCATTCAAGGTCAGAGAACACAGTGGCTATCATCATTCTTAAATGGAAGAAGTTAGGAACCACCAAGACTCTTCCTAGAGCTGGCCGCCCGGCCACACTGAGCAATCGGGTGAGAAGAGCCTTGGTCAGGGAGGTGACCAAAAACCTGAGGGTCATTGACAGAGCTCTAGAGTTCCACTGTGGAGATGGGAGAACTTACCAGAAGGACAACCATCTCTTCAACACTCCACCAATCAGGCCTTTATGGTAGTGGCCAGACGGAAGACACTCCTCAGTAAAAAAGCACATGACAGCTAATTTGGGAGTTTAGCCAAAAGGCACCTAAAGGACTCTCAGACCATGAGTAGCAAGATTATCTGGTCTGATGAAACAGATTGAACTCTTTGGCCTAAATGTCAAGTGTCACATCTGGAGGAAACCTGGCACCATTCCTACGGTGAAGCATGGTGGTGGCAGCATCATGCTGTGGGGATTTTCTTTCAGTGCAGGGACTGGGAGACTAGTCAGGATCGAGGGAAAGATGAATGGAGCAAAGTACAGAGCGATCCTTGATGACAACCTACTCCAGAGTGCTCAGGACCTCAGGCTGGGGCGAAGGTTCACCTTCCAACAGGACAACCACACAGCCAAGACAGTAGTGGCTTTCAGACAAGTCTCTGAATGTCCGAGTGGCCCAGCCAGAGCCAGAACCCAAACGAACATCTCTGGAGAGACCTGAAAATAGCTGTGCAGCGACGCTCCCTACCCAACCTGACAGAGCTTGAGAGGATCTGCAGAGAAGAATGGGAGAAACTCCCCCAAATACAGGTATGCCAAGCTTGTAGCGTCATACCCAAGAAGACAAGGCTGTAATCGCTGCCAAAGGTGCTTCAACAAAGTACTGAGTAAAGGGTCTGAATACTTATGTAAAAGGTCTACACTTGTTGTACTCGGCACATGTGACAAATACAAATCAGATTATTTATTTTTTTATATAACTTTGCAAAAATATCTAAAAACCTGTTTTTTCTTTGTCATTATGGGGTTGTGTGTGTAAGGGGGGCAGGATTTTTTTAAACAATTTAAATCAGTTTTATAATAAGGCTGTAACATAACAAAATGGGGAAAAAGTCAAGGAGTCTGAATACTTTCCTAATGCACTGTATACCACCGAGGGATGATAGAACATTCAATAAAGTAGCCTACCATCTGGATTTGCTTTGTGGGTGAAAAAGTAACTTAGATTAAATCTAACAAAAGGGTAAGGGGTGATGTATCTAAAACTCATTGGTCATGTTACCAAGAGATTAGTCTGTATGAAAGATGAACCATTCCACCACCGCAGGGTTTACATGTCAGCTTGGCTGCAAACCAATGGTGGATTAGTCTTTGGAATGTCATTGTGTTTCAGCAACTAGCTGTTAATGCAGGAGAAAAGTTAGGCTGAACTGCGTGGGGTCCTACTCAATCAAAACCTGTGGGTGTGGGGGACATGTAAAAAAATATATATATATTTTTAAAAATACCCATGCGGTTTGAAATTGTTTAATTGCTTCTGGGTTTTTTTACACTGAACATTGTTTTGATTAGTACTGTACAAACAATCACAACTGCATCCCAATACCAGGTTCCAGAAACATGGTAAGGGGGTTTGGTTGAAGAAGGCAGACTGTTAATAACTCACCTTGCTCATCACCAGAGTCAGCCTTGGAAGAGCCCGGGGCCATGGGTAAGGGTCTGGGGGGTCTCGGCTTGGGAGTGGGAGGAGAAATCCTCTTCTTCCCAATGAACTCCACATATGTCCCAGGGAAGTCCCCCTTTTCCTGAGTGGTTTCATTAAAGCCAGGCAGCCAGCCAATGTCCTCGGGCCTTTCCTCCAGGCCGTCGCTGTACCCGAGGGCCCCCAGGGCCCCTTTGGTCACTGTTAAGATGTCCCCCACATGGAGGTTAATGTCCTCCTCTCTCTCCTTCTTGTAGTCGTAAAGTGCCCTGTACTGATATCCTTCCGCAGCCATCGTGATTACTTTTTTTCACAGGGGTGTTATTTCTTTCGAAAATAAACACTGTGTGAATAACTTGTTCGAGCAGGTCCTACCAATTGGTTACTCTTCTTGTTTTTCTGAGAATGTATTAACTGAGCAAACACACTTTGGCCAAAAAAAGAAAAACACAACACGTATTGAACGTTCTAGTCCTCAATAGTTCTCTGGGTGATTATGTTTTTTAACTTGTCTTTAGGTCATTCTCAAAAGCACCCCTATGGTGCCTCCGGCAGTGTGTTTCCATCAGTATGTGGCCTGCAGCAGTGGCCTTGAGAATGTACCCCTGACCTGCAATACAGAGCAGAAGAAGCCATTTGCAACATGTTGCGTAAGACAATACTTTATTATCAAGTACAGCTTACTGGTGGTGGCTACATTTACAAGGAACCAGCAACAACACCCAATACTGTCATATGGTGGTTTCCTCGCTAGTGCCAATATGATTAGTTCTGCTGAATAAACCCAATATTCAAACAAACAGTGGTTAAATGAGCACCAACATATAAGTTATAAACTAACTAATTAAAACGTTTAGGTTTACATGTCTGAGATGGAACGCAAACTGACAAAGTAGTTAGATAAAAAAAAAAACATTTTGTTCATGCTTTTCATCCATGATGAATGCCAATAAAACACGATCGCGTATGCACTAGTCACGTAGCTACAATGTAACGCTACAACAAGCAATGCAAATGCAGTTTTGGTAAACTAGCTAGCTAGTTAACGTTATATTGTTGCACTCTACAGCAGCACAGTACTAGCTAGTTACTGTAACTACCTAACGCCAACTAGTGCTAGCTTTACCACAGACAATGGGGTTTTAGGCTCAAATGACGCCTGACATGTTGACAGCTAATTAGTAAATTAACATTAAGTAATCTGAAGTGTTCACGTTATGTCTAGCATTGTAAGGCTTGATGATGAGTAACGACGTTTTGCATGAATAACGTAACATTTCATCATTACTAACGTTAACGTTAGCTAGCTGTGTTGCATGGCTGACGACGAGCAATCGAAATGTCTAACGTTAGCTAGCAAGTTCAGTTCTAACTTTAACTACTTTCTTTAACAATATAACGTTACGCGCTAAGCCAATATTAAATACACAGAATTCGTTGCAAGTAAAGCGATAGGAGATAGTATTCAATGCTGACGGTAGCACTATTTAGCATGTATGCATTGCTAACGTGCTAGCCAACATCATGGCTAGCTAGCTAAACATACTAAGCACACAGCTTGAGACGAGAACGACTCACATGCATGAAGAGTGCCCAGGTTGAGGCGAATCGGATGAAATCCTCCTTCCTTTCCGTGTGCCCACACAATTCCACTCCTATCCCCAAAATATACCTCGTTACGTTAGCCAGACAAAGCCAAAAGCCTCTGGAAGTACCGATAAAGTTGTCGATCAATCGACCAAATTAGTCCAGGACTTAAAAGGTGGGTTTTAATCTTCTTTGCTATAACTACGATTCGTACTCTGTCGATATACGAGAGCAAGTTTACGTACAATTTTCAGCGAGGTTCCGTGCTATTCCGAGAGGCATGTCAGTGGCGTGACCATAGTGGTGAGTAGGAGGAGTCTTCTTCGATGGGATTTAACGGCGGTTGGCATCCAATATCCATTACCGCCCCCAACTGGACTATAGTATAAATCCATTATACTTTGTGATACAAAATGGGAAAAGGGGAAAAGGAAAAAACACCCTTCCAACCTACTCATTAAAACCGGTGGTGTGTATTCATGGATGCCAAGGGAAGCCAGACTTCCCCAAAAAATGGACAAAAAAATAAATACAAAATACATATAGAATAATATCTTAATAATAATATATTTCGTCTCTGTGTTTTCCTTCAATTTGCAAGAGACTGAATGTATCTCACTGGAGAAACATCAGAAAAACTGTGTCAAAGGAAGCCAGTTTGGATTTGGCTTCACACCAATCACATATCATCAAGCCAAACGTTATTGACAGAAAAAAACTTGAATTGTTGCATCTCGTTGTGTTGTTGTCCTTCGGAGAATAGCTAGCTAGCTAAAATTGTCCCTTTACAAAATTTGCCTTGGAAGGAGATAGAGATTTAGACTTGTGGTTTTACTTAATTATCCTTGCTGGACAATGATTATAACGGCGGTTCTGATCCAACCATAAATTCATACATTGTGCATCTGGCCTGAGAGGATGGAGTTTCAATATGTAGCTAGATGTAGTAGGCTAATGTTAACTAGCTGGCCTGGTGCGTCGTTTCCCATGAAAGGAAGTTAGGCTATCGAGCAAGCATTTTAGCCAGGTAGCCTAGGACAACAAAATCTAAAAGAGTGAACCATTTCGTCAACATGATAGATAGGAGGACGGCATTGGCATTTCTCTACAAGTAGGATGAGTCAACATGTTTTTTCTACTTACACACACACACACACACACACACACACATACACACACACAGAAATCAGTACTATGAACAGCCACATGATATTTAGCTTACGTTGATTGGACTAAATTGTTTTTGGAATCTTTTAGTCTAATACATTGACAACTAAGCATAGGGGATTTGATGATGTTGCAATGTTGAAGTTGAAATGGTGCTGGACTAGTGGAGCTAGCTCCTGTTTCTTTTGCGATTTGGGATTACTCTCCGGTGTTCTAAATCAATATTTGTTTAGTAGTCCAAAAATGTTGAAAACATGACCTTGATTGACCATGCTTTAGGTCATTTAACTGTTTGCTACGTGCAATATGCTTTGTGGACTCCACTGGACAAATGTTGCTCTCCGGTTTTATGATGAAACAAAGGTGTGTTTGAATTTATTCTGCCACTGCGTCTTCTAATTATTTCGGCCTTAGGCCTGTACTGTATATCACGGTGGCAAGGCATATGAACTAACAGGTTATAGAGCAAACAACGCAATTATCAAAACACATATTGTAGGTTCTAATATGGCTTTATTTTTCTGGCCTGGCTTCGTCAGGGATTTTACCCACGCACCACTACTGCTAAAAACCCACTACCCCATTCCATTACTTTGACCCTATCTGCTCCTGCACCATGCCAACGGCCTGGAAGAACGGGACACCACCACTCAACACACCCTGTAACTCTTTCAAAGCCAAATCTCATTCACCCAAGTACTTCTCTGCAGCATCCACAACAACATTTATTTTCTGTGATTCATGTTCCATTTCTGCGGTACAGTTGATAACCATTGCTATGAACACTAAGAAGCCAACCTTACTGATACATACTGTATCACTCGTTGGCCTATCCCTTACTGCTGGCACAGATCTACTACCCACAGGGAACCTCTTAGGACCCCTCACCCTTGACCAATCCTTCTCTACTTTCTTCACTGCCTCAGCATATGACGCCTTTTGCACTACTCTGACTCTGGCATCCTCAACCTGCCTCACTCACACCAGACACTTCCAATTCCCAACAACATGGGTACCCCTACATTTGACACACACAACTTTTTCCACCGAAACTACACAATCCTCTGTCCCAAGCCCTTCTGCACACTTCCCACATCTTGGAAACTCCCTCCTACACATTGCTGCCACATGACCATAAACATGGCAACTCAAGCACCTCAGTGGATTCGGCACAAAAGCTCGAACAGGATAATTGATATATCCTTACATGACTTTGTTGGGAAAAGACGCTGATTCAAAACTCAAAAGGACAGACTGTGAGGAGGAGTCTACCGTGTCTGGAAGCGACTTCACACCATTTATTTTCTGTATTCGGAGTTCACTCAAACATCGTTTTAAGATTTGTTTTACTATTGACAGTTACAGCTGATTTCGGGAGTATATATTGATTTGCTCTCTTTCAATATAAGTAATCTGATTTATTCGTTTCATTCTCTGAATTATTTTATCAAACTTTTCGCTTCCAGCTCCTGATATCAGTGCATTAAAAACTACAATCTGTCACCTGAGTTAGCCTAGTGCGCACAAGGCCCAAGCTCGATACTTTTGAGGAGATGGGAAACTACATTGGAACCGTATTAATGGCCATTGTGTATGAAGCCCATGCATTGTCATCGGGTCAAGCTGCGCATTCTGGATGATTCTGTGACAAGGAGAGCTCTTCTTCAAGTAGAGAATGGGAGTGAATTTTGTGAACAAGAAGAATGGCATTACAAATCTTTTCCCAAAATGTAAGATAATTGTTCTCTGTAATATTGTATAGCTTTGGAATCGTGATATTGCCTACTTTCTAATCAAATAGGCAAGTTTCTCAACTAATGCAGAGTTCAAAACAACTGGGAACTCGGAAATCGCCAACTTCAGATGTCTGTGCTTTCAAGACAATTGGGAACTTGAAAAAAAAAACTATTTCCAACTCGGAAAATTGTTTTGAATGGTCATCCACCTCAGAATTCCAAGTCGGGAACTTGGGCCTCTTACTAGAGCTCTGACTTTCCAACATGAAGATCACTGACATCATGATTTGACCTAGTTTATCCTGAGTTCCCAGTTGTCTTGAGCGTACCATGATACCCTGATTTTGAGAAAGGAATATGTGATGATTAGCTTAACAACCACGTGACGTATCATGACAACTTGAATGCGATTGGGCGACAGTTTGCTGGGTGGGGTGTTAAAATTTCCTTCATTCATTGCCCAATAGGATTCCTATCGCCTCCTTTCTCTAGTGTCTCTGGTTGAACTATGCTAGTTTTCGTCCTCATTGCCAAACTTCATAAATATTGCACCTTTAACTTGAAAACTCCTTTGCTAAGTTATACAATCATATGACTAAGACATTTGCTGGAAAGAAACTTGAAAATGATTTATTGTTTTGTTAAATAGTCATGACTGGATCGAGATATCTGTCATAAGACGATGGTGGCAAAGGATATCGTTGCTATTTAACGCAGATCCAATTTCAGTTTTGAAATCCACCGGTGTCATTGGCGTAGGGTTAGCTGGACGTTTCTGTCTGGTCTTCGAACTGTGACAACGGGCAGCATCCCCCATTTGGCTCGATGGGATATGTAGTGATTTTTGCCAGCATAGCCAGATATGTACACAGTCCTTGTTTTAATGTTTATGACACAGTCTTGACCTCTTTTAAACTGACTGACTATCGTATTTATTAATTATAATGACTAATCCAGGAATGTCACAAATGAATGATAAAACTCGAGAAAATAGCAACTCTAGAGAGCGCAGTTACTACAATTGTCATGTGTGCTCCCTCTCCGGCCTCTAGGTCACCAGGCTGCTCTTTATGGCGCACACCTGTCACCATCATTACGCGCATTATCTCATAATGACACTCACCTGGACTCCATCACCTCCTTGATTACCTGCCCTGTATATGTCACTCCCCTTTGGGTTTTTTCCCCAGTCGTCATTGTTTCTGTTTCCTGTCAGTGCGCTGTTTGTTACGTGTTTCATTTACTAATTACATTTACTAATTACATTTATTCACTCCCTGAACTTGCTTCCCGACTCTCAGAGTGCAGCGTTACAACAATGGGTGGCAGCCTTGTGGTTGGGCCAGTAACTGAGAGGTTGCTGGATCGAATCCCCGAGCTGACAAGGTAAAAATATGTCATTCTGCCCCTGAACAAGGCAGTTTACCCACTGTTCCCTGGTAGGCTGTCATTGTAAATAAGAATTTGTTCTTAACTGGCTTGCCTAGTTAAATATATTTTTTAATTAAATACAATGAATGGCTAAATTACTTCTGGACAAAAATGGTCCTCCTCACCCCCCAATAATGATTCTAATGCCGCGTTCAAAACAGCTGGGAACTCGGAACTAGCAAATCTTTGACTTCAGTGCATCTAAGACAACTGGGAACTTGGTGAAAAAACAAGCAACACTTTTTTTTGGAACGGTCATTCAACTCGGAATTCCATGTTGAGAACTCGGGTATCTTTCTAGAGCTGCAGCTTTCTGACCTGAAGATAACTGATGTCATGATTTGACCTCGTTTTTTCCAAATTCCCAGTTGTCTTGAAAGCACCATCATTCCTAACTCTATTGGCGTGATACTGGCACGTCAATCAAAATACGGCATCATCAAACCAAAGACTTCCTGCCCCCCTCGGTAACATACAAATAGCTTGGACTGTGAGTGGTTATTGAGATTGTTCCTTTGCATGCAAGGATAACAGCCATAAGAGATGTACATAGCTTCATGTGAGCAGGTTAATGTTTCTTACTATCTAGTGTCATATTGTCTGTCCATGACACTATAGACCCAAATAATGAATGAGAATACCTGGTAATGTTTATTTTCAGGTTATTTGGCTTGCTGCGTTTTAATAAGCTTACAGTGATAATAATTTGTTTTCAAATAGGCTGCCTAGAGGCTACTTAATTGGTCCCAGCCGCAGAAGAGAACTAGCTACATTATGGTATGAAAACCACTCCCATTGTAGCTGAAGCATAGGCGTGCCAAAGAGGTCCATGGAAACTTAGTTTCAAAACTCTGTGCAGTGCTGTGAAGCACATTAGGGTTACATGATTAGCCTATTTACCATATACTGTACATATTTGCTTTTCTAAATCCTATTGAGATTAAATATATTTTACAAGGTTGTCCCAAGAAGGCAGCAACTTCAGGAAGTGAAGTGACATCTCGATATCAACAGGATTTTTTTTCTGAGGGGGATCACCTATACCTTTACACTGAAATAAATAAATGCGTTAAGCTCAATTCAAAAGGTCACTTTTTCCTCCTAGTACACATTTAATTGCTCAGAATTTCATTAAACCTAAGTGGTCTCATCCTAAATTACGAGCATGCATTCATGTTTTATTTTACCAAGAAATGGGAGAGGCTTCTGGAGAACTAGAGATAAATCATTAATTGAATCATAGAATCATCATAAAACCATCTAGGTTTACCACATACCAACATAGGGGACTTTCCATAGGGGACTTTTTTTCTTGCTGCTTTCTCCAAAGGATAGAGCTTTTGAGGGAATGTTCTTGAAAATGTAGGTTTTAATGCACTTTAATTGTGTCACACTTTATTCATCAGATTGATTTGATTTCATGGAAATCTAAGGGACCACAAATTCAATCAAAAGAGCTGGGCTGCTGCCTGCACGATTCATAACGGAGCCTTTCATAAACAGGAACGGACTTAATTATATTCATCCACATCTGTAGCATTTGAATAGGCTATATTGTGAATACATAGTGTCTCCTCTATTCATTGATGTACTTCATAACATTGATATAGCAGCCTAACAAAAGGTTCATCACAGATTGTGCATCAGAAATGGAGAATTCCTGTGTCATAGCCTAATAAAATACAACTTGCTACTGAAAAAGTGATTCTCTCCTTCAGATAGTGTTCATCAAATTAGCAAACAAGGAAAACTCCAAGGTGCTAGCTACCTAAATGTATTCAATGGTACATTAATTGAAAAGCAGCAGAGCCCCTACTTCAATTCCATTCTTCCCAATCAGTCATTTTCCAATATGAAGTTCACAGGAATCCTTCAGAGTACACAATCCCTTAGGCTTATGACTGTGAATGTGGGTGGCCTAATTATGGGGGGGGCTGGGTCGGTAGAAATCCCATGGCAAGGATAGGCCTACTGTCCGGGAAGCACTAAAGGAGCTGTAAGCAGCTTTGTGCAGGAATTAGACCCCTAAAGTGGTCTCCAGTCTCCCAAGCATCAATGCACGCCACCTTTCAGAGATAAGGAAGCCCAAGAGGAGACGTAGTAAACATGAGAAGGGTCATAATATCAGCCAAGGAATGGTGGAGCCTATGTTGAAATTGCAAATAGGAATGCTTGGAAGGTTTAAGGACGACATTTCAATCTTCTCCCAAAGTACAGGGTTTGTGGAAATGAAAAGGTATTATTTTTTTTTTTTTAAGGTTTATCGTATGAACCTTGTTCAAACCTTCTTGACTTACTGTGTGTGACTGTTGTGAATTTGGTCATCTATTTGACTGGAATCATCTCTGGAGGTTCACTCTTATCTTATTTATCCATAACAATCATTGCTCTTTATAGATGCCTTTGCCATTTTCAATCCAAGTAATCTCAAATTCCCTCTTAGTTATTTCATGAGATTGATCGGGGTCCATTTAAGCACTTACAAATTTGTAACATAAAGTACGAATTGGAATTTGTAACATATCATAGAAATTGCAATTATATATATTTTTTTAGCAGTATGTAACATATCATACGAAATGAATGACGTTGTACACAATTGTGCACAATTTTCGGGCCCCCGTTTTGGCTCATGAGTCCATACTTTCAAAACGACTGTCTGAAATGATACAAAACCTTTTATTACGCCTCTTTAACTCTATGATCCAAATATACAAATATTGAATTAAATGATTACACAATGTACATAGTCATACCACATCTAATATTTCCTCCCCTTTCTGAGATGAAGGGGAATATACAGTAGAGAAGCATAGATGGGACTTGGAGTTCTGTTGCCGACGATGATGGAAAATCATATTTGAACCACAAGACCATATAATCCCTACATTCACCCACCCATGATTAAACAATGGATCATGCAGGCTCTGGGCTGGCTATCCATCGGCTATTGTATATATTGTAAGTTCTCTTAACTGTTCCATAACAGAAAATGAATAGGAAAGACTCAATTTATGAAAGTCAACAGTTATTATTGTTTAGTGCTGTGAGGATGCTGGAAATGTCTGCTCTAGATGTTGGTTAGTAGAGCAGATAGATAGATAGTGGCTGTGTCTGTGATCGCCACTCAGTACTACTGACGGTTGTTGATCTTCGATTAAGATGGGTCTACTAAAGTTTACAGAGCCACCAAAAGCCAATTATGCAATTGGATACTATCTCCTAATGTCAGGGTTTGTAACATTTAACCAGATGCTACATAGCACAGTATCCAGTCCCCAAAAGTAAAGACTGTAGAATATACCATGGACCTTCAAAAGTACTAGGCCTATTATTGTATTGATATTGACAAATTATTACATTTTAGTCACTGTTAAAATGCTATACTGTCAGGTTTTTAGTCTTTTTTATTCATTTGAACCATATATTATAAGCATTTCTTCCTTCCGTTAGTGTACCAAACGCTGACCAAAACCCAGCTGGTCTTTCTTGGGCCTGTAGGGAAGTCCATTCATAAAGCAGTATGCTCACAATGAGCCTGACACAGTGGACAAAATGGGGAACATCTCAGTTCTTAATGGACACGCCACTGACATTGGCTTCTGTCCAACAGCTGCCCGAAGGAACATGACTTTCTGTTACATAAAGAGGTTATTCAAATGTGTGCTAACAGACAACACAGGCTGAGGGTTAAGATAGAAACACAATAAAAATGTTCCACCTTGTGCAAACAGTGCAAGTTGTACAGCTTTGTATACTATCTATAAAAGCACCAAATTGGCCAAGGTTATGTCTTATGTAATGATGTTTCTTGAGAGAGGAAAATTGTTATTCAATTCATGTTATTCAATTAGCTTTGTATTTTTATAGTGGAGAGAGAGCACAGACAGGTTTGCTTTACAGACAAATGAATCATACAGTTCTGTTTTGGTACAAGTCCCGACCTGAGGGTATTTAGCAGGTAATTATAACTTCTCTTCTTATGGAGCATACCAACCTGTCATTATATCGTCATCTCAACATTAGCGCCCTGATACAATGACATCTCCACCTCTCTCCTATCTGAAAAAGTGGTCACTGCAACTGTTTGGTGGGTTGGTTCAAAGCTAAATATTACACTTTTTCCTTAGAGCAACAACTCTCCTGTTAACTACCTACTCGGTGGAAAGAGACGTTTTAAACCATTTCCAGACGTCTCAGTGAAGCAAATACTTTACACTCTAATTCAGGTCAATCAACAAAGGAATAACTCCAGTCTCTATCCACTGGGTACAGATGTCAATTCAACGTCTATTCCACATTGGTTCAACGTAACAACATTGATTCAACCAGTGTGTGCCCAGTGGGTAAGTCTCTGAATTCAAATGCATCCCGCCAGTATTCCAGAGAGCAAATTCCTAGTCTCCATGTTTTATTAAAAGCTGCATGTCTTTCAGCTCTTAAACACATTCTCTTCAGGTCAATGACCTCCCCCAGATCCCTGAACCACATTTCAGATGTAGGACGCTGCAGTACTGCAGAACACTGTCTCCAGACTTAGACTAGCTCCTACGTTTGCACAATCTGCCTCTTAGCCAATAGTGTCACAAAATCCATCAGTTTTTCTCATCACCAGTCAGATTTGCACTGGATGTGACAAAAATGGCCACCAATAGATTAAGTTAGAGATACAGTATCTCGAAAGTGTGAAAGTTTAAAAGTAACCTCAGTGATGATACATTTATGACAATAGTATGAACTCTGAAATATATTTTATTGACTTGGACTTTGGAAAAACTTTCCAATACTGGCAGTTTGCCATAGTGTTTTTGTTTTCAAGACAGAATATACAGCCTATTTGTTTTGTTGCTACAGTCTGTATAGGACTATAAGCGTGACAAAATCGTGGAACAGTTCCTTTTATGATGACTGAATGGATGGATTTAAAATAAGTGATGCCTTTTGTTTACCCCTCACTACCCCATATGATTAACTATAATAGACCAAAACAGTTGCCCTGTCCCTTTGTTCCCCCCTCTCTTCTATAAGCCTTTCTGCATATGTATATTGCAAGCATTAAAACACACTAAAGCCAAGCACATTTTTCAAACACTTTCCCATTGTTTATTTTTTCCTCGGCAGCTAGGCTATTTATCTCTTTTGAATTCTAATGAAGCTCTATGTATATGAACTACAGTCGTTAAGGAGGGCATTCAATATAGCTTTTCACTCAGGCCCTATCTGTCAAGTCCTGACCAGTAAAGGGCCTGTTTGTTATTGTAGTTTGGTCAGGGCGTGGCAGGGGGTGTTTGTTTAGGGTGTTTCGGGGTTGTCTGGGTTATGTTCTATGCTAGTGTATTTCTATGTTATTTCTAGTTGGTCTATTTCTGTGGTGTTTTGGGTTGACCTTCAATTGGAGGCAGCTGCTTCTTGTTGCCTCTGATTGAAGGTCCTATTTATAGGGGTGTTTGTGCTATGGGGGTTTGTGGGTAGTTATTTCCTGGTTTAGTGTTTGTTGCACCTGACGGGACTGTTTGGAGTCGTTTGTTTTTGTATACGTGTTTATTTTGTTTTTCCTTCTTCAAATAAATAAGAAGATGAGTATACGTTTTCCCGCTGCGTTTTGGTCCACTCCTTACGACAATCGTGACACTAGCCCACTCTCTTTTTGTGGCATCTTTGAAGCTTGTATAATCAGTTCCCATTTACAAAATGTTTCTGTTAGCAGATGTGTATCATATTGGGTTCAGATGTAGTAACACTATTGCTCAAACCTAAAGCCATAGAGAGGTACTGTGTGTTCCTAAACTGCTTTTGCCTCATATATATTACTATAATGATGGCCAACGGACGGTGAGACATTCCCAGGGGCATATTTGTGATGCATTTCACTGACAACATTGTCAACCATGTCTTTTCACATCACTTTACACAGCTTGGTCAGATTTGCCATGGTTGGGCTCAGAAGCTGTGCATTATCATGGCATACCACAAATGCCCCATCAGACTGGGTGATTTTCATACCAGCACTTTTTATTATGGTAATGAAGGATATTGAAATGTACAGTAAGCGCTTTCAGACCACAACTGTCACAGGGTATTCAACGACGCTCTCAAAGTAGGCCACAGAAATATGCTACCACAATCTGCAAGTCGCCTCACGTACCTGCTTTCAATACTTTGATTCTAATTTTGATGAGTACGATTAGTTTAAGTGTTATTACTGAATGTCAATCAAACACAACACACAAGGTAACAAAATAAGAATTGAGCGTCTAACAGCCCTGTAGGAAAAATACGATTATTTGAACAAATATTGTCTGGTGTTGTTATACAGTAGGTTGGAATCACATAGTTGGCAGGATGTAAGCTTAAATGCATATTTGTGTGTTATTTACAGTATACACATTATATTTGACAGATTCCCTGTGTCTCAAATGTTGATCAATAAGACCTTTTTCACTTCAGGTGCATTATAATAAATAAAAGATAACGTGCAGGCTTCACCCAGAAAATGCATGCCTTATTTATTTTTAAATGCATAGCTTAAAAGCGCTGAGAAGCTGAGAATTTTCACACGGCCAATCCTATAATGCACATTGACAAAGACATATATGAAATGCATCACTCACCAATGCATATCAAAACCCCAGAATGGAGAGAAAGAGAAAAGTTCTCCATATGCTGTTGTTTCCTTCCACAACTGAAACTTCTATCTCCTTCTCCAACATATAAACCGGTTCACCCTGCTGCTGCATTATCTCCAACACCCCTGCTGACTATATGAACATTTACATTTAGGCAAAGCATCCATGATTAACTGGCCGTTGTTCATGTGAGGGAGCCATTGTTCATTGAACTGTGGCAGAAGGGACAGTGTCACCAAGATTATAGTCAGAAAATCTCAAGGTCATGGTTGATACACAATCAGGCATCTATTGGTATTTTACTGGTTTGTCATAGTGAGTGTCACTTTTGAGCTGTGCATTTAGTTGACGTTTAAAATATAAACAGTAGACATAATTAAGATTTCCGACTTTCACACTTACTATATAACTTGCATGGTGAACCTCGACACACAGCATTATAGTATTTCATTGTGAATTACAGGTGATCCCATCAGAGTTGGGGTCAATTCGAATGTAAAATTCCAATTCAATTCTTGAATTTACTCATGAAGTGAATAATTTACGTTGAATTCAATTCGAATATCAACACTTTAAGTTATGGAATTGGAATAAGACTGTTTAGAATTGGAATTCTAAAAATATTTTGTCTTTGGAATTTAATTTTTACATTTCCCAGTTAATAGAATTACTGCACTTAGTTAAAAATAAAGACTGCAGGATTTGTTTTAAATAATTTGAATGTATTTCTAGTATAGCTAGGCTTTCTGAACAGTGACATGATTAGCCTCAAAGTCTGACGGAAATGAAATGAAATATGTGAAATTATTGGGGATAATATTGAATTGGGAATTAAATTCTTGGAATTTACCTAACATTGGAATTAAGAGGAATTTAGTTATCTGTGAATTCAATTATTGACCTGGAATTTGAATTGAATGAAATTGAATTTACAGGGAGAGAGAATTGAATTAGAATTGAATTTGTGGAATTAACCCCAACCCTTGATCTCATTGATATGCACCATCTCAGTAACACCTTACGTTACATTGTTTATGCCCATGTAGTAACAATAATAAAACTAGTAACAACATTGCATTAACATGTGAGGGACTGTTTTTGTCTAATAACTTAAAGTACTAATTACTATGCAGTTGAAAAGCTATTTCTAAAGTAACGTAAAAACAATTATCACTGTAGTAATCTCCATAGGTTGAAGAGGAACTTAATAAATACAACATATTGCCAAAATCTCTTTAAAGTAAGACCTGTTTCAAAAAAGCAGTAATCAAACACTTGTTATATACTATACATGAATATACATAGTCCCACAGAAAACATTGATGTGCAGTATCTTTATGAGTAGCATTTCTTTTACACTGTGGTGTACAGTCCAAAATAAAAATGTCAGATATAGTGCCACAAGCCTGTGCAAGTCCGTGCATGTTGCAACAGAGCTCCACAAACAGCCAGAATTCCCATTAGTCTTCCCCACATATCAAAATCATCAAAAGAAAAGCAGTATAGTTCTTCTATGCCTGTAGAGGCTCACAATAGACACAATGTCATGACTTCCGCCGAAGTCGGTCCCTCTCCTTGTTCGGGTGGCGTTCGGCGGTCGACGTAACTGGCCTTCTAGCCATCGCCGATCCACTTTTCATTTTCCATTTGTTTTGTATTTGTCTTACACACCTGGTTTCAATTCCCCAATTACCTGTTCATTATTGAACCCTCTGTTCCCCCATGTTTGTTTGTGAGTGATTGTTTATCTGTTCATGAATGCGCACATTAGGCTGGTTACGCTGGGTTATGTTAAACCCTTATTTGTATTTCGTGTTAGTTTGTGCCGTGTGCTTTTGGGTCGCCAAATAAAAGGCTCCGTTTTGCTACTATCTGCTCTCCTGCGCCTGACTTCCTACAGCCCTTCATGCATACCATTACACACAAGGCTATAAATTGAGGCACTCCTGGCCTGAAAGGGCTCTTTGACTGTAGACAGACAGGCTGGAGCTCTCTGCTAGTCTCAATTAATCTCCTCTAGCCTGAGGAGCTCCCAAGCAAAGCTGGTCTCCATGCCTGACAGCCAACAATAGCGTAGATATGCACTATCGATTCGCTTTAATAAATAAACTGTTACTAGACAACTTGAAAGGTTGATAAACGTTTGATTTGTGTCGCCTTTGTATTAGCAATCCATAGCGTGAGGGAGAGCCACCTTTCTCTCCACTGTGTTATTTACTGGGTCTAATTTCATGTACAACAATTTGGAAAATCCTCTTCAAATTCCTCGGTGCAGACTATAAGTACAGGGGTGTGGAAAAGTAGAAGGTCCATTCAAATGAAGACATAACAATTATTAACTATTGCTTTGTTGAATATGGCATGGCATGTGACTTGACTTAAAGTCTATGGACTGTAATGCCTTTGACAACAGGCAGCCTCAAATTTGAGTTAGACAAACATGAATATCAGTTAAATCAAGGGCAGAATGAACAACAGAGACAAAATGCAAATATGAACATTTATTCAAATAGTTTGAGGAATGTCCTCATCTCTGAGGAATGGTCCTCAGAGCCAGATGCTTTGATGGCAGGTAGCCCTATGCGGAAGGAGAGAGGAGATTCAGCAACACTTGGAGAATAGAATTCAATAAAATAGCGTTTATTTCTAAAAGTAGAGCCAATGTGTTTCGGCATTTGCCCTTCATCACCTGCTGGGAGTAAGGACTTCCAATGACGGGCCTTATCTGGTGGTGGAGGGTTGTCAGTAACTTTTGCTGTAACACAGCAAGTAAGAGAACGTGGGTAAGTTTTGCATATAAATACATCCCAATATGTATGCTCATTGGTTGAGAGAGAGGAAGGTGATCATTTCAAGAGGGTTCCCATAGGTTAAACAGCATTGTGAGGGTTGTGCATTATTGTGCCGGGCTCATCGGCTATAAAATGATCAGCCGAAATTGTTGCAACCCCTATTACTAGCCTGTTCAACCTCTCTTTCATATGGTCTGAGATCCCCAAAGATTGGAAAGCTGCCGCGGTCATCCCCCTCTTCAAAGGGGGAGACACTCTAGACCCAAACTGCTACAGACATATCTATCCTACCCTGCCTTTCTAAGGTCTTCGAAAGCCAAGTTAACAAACAGATCCCTGACCATTTCGAATCCCACCGTACCTTCTCTGCTATGCAATCTGGTTTCTGAGCTAGTCATAGGTGCACCTCAGCCACGCTCAAGGTCCTTAATGATATCGTAACCACCATCGATAAGAGACAATACTGTGCAGCTGTATTCATCGACCTGGCCAAGGCTTTCGACTCAATCACCACATTCTTATCGGCAGACTCAACAGCCTTGGTTTCTCAAATGACTGCCTCGCCTGGTTCACCAACTACTTCTCAGACAGAGTTCAGTGTGTCAAATCGGAGGGCCTGTTGTCCGGACCTCTGGCAGTCTCTATGGGGGTGCCACAGGGTTAAATTCTCGGGCCGACTCTTTTCTCTGTATACATCAATGATGTCGCTCTTGCTGCTGGTGATTCTCTGATCCACCTCTACGCAGACGACACCATTCTGTATACTTCTGGCCCTTCTTTGGACACTCCAGACGAGCTTCAATGCCATACAACTTTCCTTCCGTGGCCCCAACTGCTTTTAAATGCATGCTCTTCAACCGATCGCTGCCCGCACCTGCCTGCCCGCCCAGCATCACTACTCTGGACGGCTCTGACTTAGAATATGTGGACAACTACAAATACCTAGGTGTCTGGTTAGACTGTAAACTATCCTTCCAGACTCACATTAAGCATCTCCAATCCAAAGCCAATTCCTCCTTTGGCCGCCTTTCCTTCCAGTTCTCTGCTGCCAATGACTGGAACGAATTGCAAAAATCACTGAAGCTGGAGACCCATATCTCCCTCACTAAATTTAAGCTCCAGCTGTCAGAGCAGCTCACAGATCACTGCACCTGTACATAGCCCATCTGTAAATAGCCCATCCAACTACCTCATCCCCATAGTGATATTTATTTTTTTGCTCCTTTGCGCCCCAGTATCTCTCCTTGCACATTCATCTTCTGCACATCTATCACTCGTGTTTAATTGCTAAATTGTAATTATTTCACCACTTTGGCCTATTTGTCTTACCTCCCTTATCTTATCTCATTTGCAGACTGTATATAGACTTTTTTTCTCTATTGTGTTATTGACTGTATGTTTGTTTATTCCATGTGTAACTCTTGTGTTGTTGTTTGTCGCACTGCTTTGCTTATCTTGGCCAGGTCGCAGTTGTAAATGAGAACTTGTTCTCAACTAGCCTACCTGGTTAAATAAAGGTGAAATAAAAACAAGGTAAATAGGTGAATAATATTCCGCATGTGGCTAATAGAAAAGAGGAGAGTCATGGTGCTATGCTGATTATGATCATGTTTGTAAACGCCTAAGCATATACTGTGCATTCCCACTATGCACATTGCTTCCTCTTCTATGTGAATTTTATTGTGCTTACTGAAAGAAATAAAGTGAGCTATCCATTCAGATCAGCCTTACTTATTGAACCTGCGTTATCAACGTCATAAGAACATCAATCTTACTCTGGCATTTTGATATGAAATGTTATTCTGTGTGCACGCACCAGCAATTTAGCATTAGTGCTCACTCTCACGTCTACTTATGAACAAAAACAATATAGCTGTGTTTGTTTGGAATTTCTAATTAAGGAAAGCTCACATAACAAATACTTAAGCCCCGTTTCCATTGACACTTTGACGTCCCGTGTTGGGCTGGCCTTAGTGGGCTAGCTCGACATGTGCTTTCCACTGCCTTCAGAAATTATGCCATGTTACTAGGTAGCCAATATGTGACTGTGCAGCTGGCTTCGCTAATGTTGCTAGCTAGCTAGAACGATGTTGAAGAATTGTATTCACCTCACCATGATGAAACCAACGTTACCCCAGACTCAGCCTTGTATATAGCTTGCTAACGCTAGCTAAACGGTTAGCGTCGTCGCTAGCATAACCGGATAGCCAACTACCTTAATTCCTACCTTGCTTGCCAAGGCATTGGATATTAGCGAGCTAGCTAACCAAGCAAACCAGACGACAGGTTTGATATGATGTAGCTTTCAATACGACCTGGCCAGCTAAAACCCATGCTAGCTCACGTTAGCAAGCTAGCTTGTTTCAACTCTGATTTTCTAGCTAACACGTTAGGTCGCTAACATTCGAGGGCTGACTGTTCTCATGAAAGTTTTTGTTGTGCAAAAAATGAACGAAGGATTCAGCTATGGTGGTAATTCGTGTCATGTCTAACTACCCCAGAACTGCTTGCCTGCTCGCTATAACAGCAACAAGCCCAGACGAGCTAGCTGAATGTGGTGTCAGCATCCAGCAGTGATCAGCTGGTGGATGCATAGTAACGGTGTCATCAGCCCGAAATCTAATCGAGCTGGCACCAGTTGTGCAACTGGGCTGCGCTATCCCGGGTTTCCCTCGAACCAGCTCGAATGTGAGAATTTCATTAGAGCCAGCTCGAATTTTGCCCTAATTTTAGGTGCCAGTGGAAACGTGGCTTTAGATACTTTTCTTTCCCACAGTGCTGCAATACAGGAGAGTTCAATGTGAATTTTAAACCTGCAATTGACATTGTTGTCAACCATTGTAAGTAGTGTGTAAGTATAAGTGTGAAAAGCTAAACAGTTTTGTTCAGTAAGTCTCTCCATGTGAGGACTGGAGCTTTGGTTTTCGAAATACGTTTGTAGTCCAAGGAGGTCTGTGGTTGCTGATATTAAAAGTTTCAGCTTCCCTGCTGAACCAAAACTCTTGTTACTGTGTGTGTGTGTGTGTGTGTGTGTGTTCGTACATGTGTATGTTTGTGTTTCTCAATTGCCACACATAATAAGCCCTTGAAACATGTTTCAATAAAGCTCCATATTTTCTATCAAAAAGGGAATGATGAAAACAGCCATTTCAAACAAGCAAGAGGATGAAAAGGAGCTAGAGGTTTGTTTGATGCCAGATGTTCAGCTTCCCTCACAAGCTTGTAACTTCCACCTTCTGTCTTGGATTTATGGGGCTTCTTGAACAAAGACCTTTAACATAATTGATGGATTACAGTAATGAATTGGAGTGGAGCTTGCTGGGAAAATATTTTGCCAAAACACTGGAGTGTAAAATATATAATGCCTCTGGAGCTGTGAGGCAGAGTTCAAGGATGATTGGATTTCAATGTCGAACTCTACAAAGTAAAATATGAATAGTTGGCAAATCCTAATTATTTGAACAAAAGGCAAAGGTACTGTACATGGGTCCAAAAATGCTTGAATATCATTCAATAGCCAAGTCCTAACTGATTCACTCATATCAACTTATTGTATAAAGATCCAAATGTTGGATTGTAATGATCCAAATGTAAAACTTTTCTTTCAGCAAATTTTTTACTGGACTCTGGATATCTGGTTTGAGTCTACTAAAAATAGTGCCTGCGTTTATGCTGCTGCTTCCAGCGTCAGCAGAGTTCCTTCCCAGCCCATGTGCGTGCCACTGCTTCTCCCTCCCCAGGCAGTTCCTCTGAGATCTATGACCTCTCCAATGATCACAGCCTCGCTCTGCCTTTTCCCCTCACCCCCCCCCCCTTCTTCTCCTTCCACGCCACAGTAGCACTGGCCTGTCTGGAATGCCTGTTAAAGGGGCGGCGGTGAAGGCGGGGGGAGGGGAGAAAAAGACAGAGGAGAAAAGAAGATTGAGTATGCCTCCTCCACCATCTTTACTAGTCTCTCAGAGAAAGAGGCTATGACATGTCATGTAAACAGTGCAGGGGCGAAAGTGGGCCATGTCATATGTGGAGGTGCTGCACCAATGTACACAGGTGAAGGTCGCGATGGAGTGAAGCTGGCTACTTAACTAGCGACAGCGCTGGATTTTGGATCCCTCTGGTTGATCTGTGGAGAGGAGAGGGGGGTGACCTAGTTTCATGGTGACATGTTTATGTCTGATGAGCACAGTCCAGTGATTTCTCCAGCATAGAGAGATTGCAGCTTTACTTTAGGGCCCTCTCTCTCTCATTTGGAGTGCTGGGGCTCCCCAACCCTGTTCCAGGAGACCAGACATGGAGACAGTTCCTGATGGAAGCGACCCAGACACTCCTACTTCTCTTCTGCTTCTCATCCACACTTCTCTTCTCCCCCCTTCTTTCTTTCATGTCACTCGCTATAGTATTCCCCCCCTCAGCCGACCCCTCCTCACTGCACAATCCTTTTGGTGGATCATGGGCATTTTCTGCAGTCTGCTATTACTGCCCATGAACTTGAAGAAGGCTTTTTGACTCTGTCTGATTTGAAATGCAGAGGACTACAACAATAGTTTTGGAGAAAAGGCTTTGATTAGTATAAATCAATGTAAAATTGTTCTCCATCTATGTCTTAAAGCACTAAGAACTTGACAATGGCAATGACTGTGTCTGATTTTCCACATTTTGTGTTGTATTTTACTGGCATTTACCTACAATTCGCCTTTTTCTGGCAATACTTACATAAGATAGTCTGGTATTCTCTCTGTGCTCATGTGAGGGGCTCTGATGAGGGCTCATGTGCTTTTCTTTATTATATTTGAGTGTCAGGCCAGGCATATTGCAGGCAACTCCCATTCCTACAGCAGCAACCTCCCCTGGCAATGGATTCAAACCCAGAGGGAGGTAGCTAGTGTGCATGCTCTGACAGACACATTTCTGTGAGGAGGTTTAGGTTCAAACTGTTGTGAACTTTAAAGTCATGTGGATAACATGCTAAATTCCCCTTTAGTAAATCCATTGATATGGCCTCATAATAAATGCATAGATATTGACCCAGTATGTTCTGTTTGTAGGTTTTTACATAAACAGTGTAACTCCTCATTATTGTCCCTCATCAAATCTCTCAACACAAAATTAGTAGCGATGAGTAATAACCAAATAATTACAGACTAGTAATTATAATCAGAGAGATTAAGTCATTTGTGGTCATAAATCTGAGTTCAGGAGTTCAAGACTTGTAATGATGATTAAGTACAGGACAGCCTATAAGCTTGGACTATATTTGATGATGTCTGTGTCCACATGTGTGAAGAAGAATAAGCCAGAAGGCTGGTTCCCTCGTTAAGTGTATTCATTCTGCACATTAAAGCCTTGGAGGAGGGAGAGAGGCTGTTCTCAGATCTGTAATTACAGGCAACTCTGAGGCTACTCATTGTGTGCTTTGTGTAACCTAGACAACAGGATAATCAAATATGTCTTAGATGCAAGTAAATACACCCTTGCTTTGCGAAGTGGAATCTTGTTGGGCATGTTTTTGCCACGACTGAAAAGCTTCCTGTGAGGTAAGAGAATCGTTCACAGCAAGGCAATTGAGTTGGTTGGAGTCCAAGAGGGCCAACCCACTTGGAGAGCCCTGCCCCTCTACTGCTCTCTCTATGAGCCCTATGTCATACCATTACTCAAAGACAAGGAAGGACAGTTTGTTCCAAGTCAGGCTTTTCCCGTTGACATTAATAACACCATTATGAAAACCACAGTCGGGGATACATCGCTAATGGCAACTCTAAACTTCGAAGTTATTTTCCACAAATGTAATAATATCCTTGTCTTGTACATGGATAATACCCATCATCCTTGTTTGTGTGGAGAGCCTCTGTAGCCTATGGCTTAGCGGGGTGCAACTCTAGTCTATTTAAACGGCATGTCTTGTAAGGAATAGCCAACACAATTAAACTCCTGGGTCAAACGTACTTGACATTCACCAATTTGTTTCATTTTGACCTATGAAAATCCTTTACAGTAGCTGCTTGTTAACTAAGGTACAGCACTGGCTTCCAGGGAAATGTGTCAGTCTTAAGATAATGCCAGAGTCAGTAGAGGTCAGCTGACTTATTAGCTTTTGGTCCAGGGGAATTTCCTCAGCCTGGTCTCATAGACTAGACGTAACATAGTAAATGTAAATCTGGTTCACTCAAATTAGTTGGATATATTACGTTTGGTATGGTTACATAAGACAAAAGGTTACTTAAGGCAAAAATGAAAGTAGGGTGGTAAGGTTGGGGTGGATGGGTAGGCATATAACAAGAAAGTTTAGCAACCCAACGGGTTGTGAACCCCAGTATGTGCATAATATACTGTACATTCTCCACTAAGACTGCCATGCAGGGTTGTTCATCTTGTTGAATGTTTTTTTCTATATTTACTGTAATGGTAAGTACAGAAAAACCCTCGTAAAGTTTTCAGAGGAGACTAGCACGACTTCCTTAAAAATTCACATTGCTGTCATAAATAACATTGGCAGCCTGCCTTGCAATGGTCGCTTGGGGCTTCTCATTCTAATGTCAGTTTCAGCTGAAAATGAATGAGGTTTTCTGTGCCAATATTTCCATTCATAATATAGACTGATGCAAGACAGTGCAAATAGGATTTAATGTACAGTACCAGTCAAAAGTTTGTACACACCTACTCATTCCAGGGTTTTTTAAAATTTCTTTCTACATGGAATCATGTAGTAAGAAAGTGTTAAACAAATCAAAATATATTTTAATTATCTTTAAAGTAGCCAACTTTTGCCTTGATGACAACTTTGCACACTCTTGGCATTCTCTCAACCAGCTTCACCTGGAATGCTTTTCCAACAGTTTTGAAGGAGTTCCCACATATGCTGAGTACTTGTTGGCTGCTTTTCCTTCAGTCTGTAGGAACCATCTCAATTGGGTTGAGGTTGGGTGAATGTGTAGGCCAGTTCATCTGATGCAGCACTCCAGCACTCTCCTTCTTGGTCAAATAGCCCTTACACAACCTGTAGGTGTGTTGGGTCATTGTCCGGTTGAAAAACAAATGATAGTCCCACTAAGCGCAAACCAGATGGGATGGTGTCGCTGCAGAATGCTGTGGTAGCCATGCTGGTTAAGTGTGCCTTGAATTGTAAATAAATCATTGACAGTGTCACCAGCAAAGCACCCCAACACCATCACATCTCCTCCTCAATGCTTCACGGTGGGAACCACACATGCAGAGATCATTCGTTTACCTACTCTGCGTCTCACAAAGACACAGCAGTTGGAAACAAAAATCTCAAATTTGGACTCTGCAGACCAAAAGAGATTTCCACCGGTCTAATGTCCATTGCTCGTGTTTCTTGGCCCAAGCAAGTCTCGTCTTCTTATTGCTGTCTTTTAGTAGTGGTTTGTTTGCAACAATTCAACCATGAAGACCTGATTTTATGCAGTCTCCTCTGAATAGTTGAAGTTGAGATGTGTCTGTTACTTGAACTCTGTGAAGCATTTATTTGGGCTGCAATTTTTGAGGCTGTTAACTCTAATGAACTTATCCTCTGCAGCAGAGGTAACTCTGGGTCTTCCTTTCCTGTGGCGGTCCTCTGGAGAGAGAGTTTCATCATAGCGCTTGATGGTTTTTGTGACTACACTTGAAGAAACTTTCTTCAAGCGTTCTTGACATTTTCCGGATTGACTGACATTCATGTCTTAAAGTAATGATGGACTGTTGTTTCTCTTTGCTCATTTGAGCTGTTCTTGCCATATGGACTTAGCCCTATTTGGTAAAAGACCATCTTCTGTATACCACCCCTACCTTGTGACAACACAACTGATTGGCTCAAATGCATTAAGAAGGAAAGAAATTCCACACATTAACTTTTAACAGGACACACCTGTTAATTAAAATGCATTCCAAGTGACTACCTCATGAAGTTGGTTGAGAGAATGCCAAGAGTGTGCAAAGATGTCATCAAGGCAAAGGGTGGCTACTTTGAAGAATCTCAAAGTATCACATGTGCTCCCTGTCCGGCCTCTAGGTCACCAGGCTACCATGCCTCATTATGGCACACACCTGTCACCTTCATTACGCTCACTTCTGTGTCATCAGACTCACCTGGACTCCATCACCTTCCTGATCACCTTCCCTATATATGTCACACCCTTTGGTTCCTTCCCCAGACATTATTGTTTTTGTTCCAGTGTTAAGTCTGTGTGTTGTTCGTGTTTCTTGTTTTGTTTTATGTTGCGTTTATTTATTAAAAACACTCACTCCCTGAACTTGCTTCCCGACTCTCGGTGTACATCGTTATACAAAGCAAAAATATTTTCATTTGTTGAACACTTTTTTGGTTACTACATGACTCCTTATGTGTTATTTCATAGTTTTAATGTCTTCACAATTATTCTACAATATAGAAAATAGTAAAAATTAAGGAAAGGTGTGTCCAAACATTTGACTGGTACCATATGTTTTGATACACAGTAGTTTGCGTAAAGCCAATGTTCTTGATATGAAATGTCACGGTAGGCCTAGATTTTTCCCCCTTTGTTTTTAAAAGTCCACATGAACACCAGTACCTCCCTCCTCTGATCCTATACATTATACTTTCAATTCCATTTGAGAGCAAAGAGCCTGTCCTCGTTTCACCCCACCTTTAAATTACATCTAAGCAGTCTTTTCACAGACATCCCAGACCCAAAGCTGCTGCCAGGTAAAACGCACACATATGTATATACCTCCACCCTCAGCGGTGTTGAAAAGAAATGGAAGCATCTGGTGTTTTAGGGGAAAAGCAGAGAGGAAGGCAAAGCCGGAAACCCGGATGCTTCCGGTTTCTGTGACCCCGCTCAGGCATTTCTTTTACACCTGCTATGTTAGATAACCTTGCCTATAGTCTCGTTGCGAACCAGGCTTCCCTACTCCAAGGGAGGCGTGGGAACAACGTGATTTTGGAGATATGGCAGCACGAGACTACTTTACCTCTAACCTGATCTGCATAGCCAATAAGTGGCTTAGCTTGAATGGCCTGACACGACACACAGTGTTTCCGCCCTTGTTTCCTAAATTCCATGCAAAAGCTCATTGGAGGATGTCCGAGGGACGGACCTTGGATCCTCTCCAATGTACTTTGAGAAGAATTCAGGAAACATGGACGGAGGAGCAAGGATTTGACGGCTAGTCACTTTGTCAAACACAGCCAGAGAGTGGGGAGGGAGGCTAAGTACATATACTGCACTGTTCTGCTAGACCCCGAGCCAAAGATCCAGCCCAGCTATTTCTCACCTCCGTTCTAACTTCGTCAGCAACACACAGGGAGGCAAACAAACTGCTGATTTGAATTACATACAGAGGGCTAGAAGGTCTGGCTGCAAATTTTATTTCCTGGTAGAGTCTCATGCCTCTGTCACTGAGACTGTGGATCAGTTCACAGCATTTAACGCCTCTAGCGAGCTTTATGCAGAGACACTGACTATTTGCCCTTACTAGTGTCCTGCCAAAATCATTAAATGAAAACAGACATTGTTTATACACAGATATTGTCCATACACATTCCTTTCTAGTGTATTGAAGAGTGTGCTTAAGGCAGGCACTACTTAGGCAGGCGAACACTTACACTTGGTTATGCAGATCGTGATTTGAACTGATTTATATTTGAAATAGACAGATTAAGATACTATCAAACTTACCTATACAGAGAAGTATGAAACTGCCTGAGGGAAACTAGTGGTAAGTATACTAGAGAGAATGAACAGTCTGTGTACAAACAAATATGTTTGTCCTGAAAGTGTGTTGGTCGATTCAGTAAACATTGGGAAACCTGTACAGAATCCTGTTCCTGAAACATCTGGATGGCTTTTTCTCCATAAATGATTATGTTGATGATGACATAACTATATTAAACATAGAAGCTTTCCACATACAAATATTTGTTGTTCTGATGTGATTAATTAGGAGCATCCAGATGCTGCACTTAATGAATTTATGAATTATTGACAAACATGCACCTGTAAGAAACTGACTGTTAGAACTGTTAAGGCTCCATAGATTGATGAGGAATTGAAAAACTGTATGGTTGAAAGAGATGGGGCAAAAGGAGTGGCTAATAAGTCTGGCTGCACATCTGACTGGCTTACTTACTGCACATTTATCACGTTTCAGGTAAGACCCAGATGCAAGCAACGTCAAAGTAACAACAGTTTATTAATCCAACAGGGCAGGCAAAAAGCAGGTCTAGGGCAGACAGAGGTCAGTAATCCAGATAGGTGGGGCAAAGGTACAGGACGGCAGGCAGGGTCAGGGTCAGGGCAGGCAGAATGGTCAATATCAGGAAAACTAGGAAACAAGAAAAATCTTGGCTTGACGAAACAAAATGAACTGGCAACAGACAAACAGAGAACACAGGTATAAATACACAGGGGACAATAGAGAAGATGGGTGACACCTGGAGGGGGGTGGAGACAATCATAAAGGCAGGTGAAACAGATCAGGGTGTGACAAAATGTTTAAATTACTTCTGTGATGGCGCCGACAGAGATGGCCGCCTCGCTTTGAGTCCTGAGGAAACTATTCAGAATTTGTTTTTTTATGTATTATTTCTTACATTGTTACCCCAGGAAATCTTAAGTCTTATTACATACAGCCGGGAAGAACTATTGGATATAAGAGCAACGTCAATTTACCAACATTACGACCAGGAATACGACTTTCCAGATGCGGATCCTTTGTTAGGACCACCACCCAGGACAATGAATCTAATTCCAGTAGTCGACCTAAAACAACTGCACAGCAGAAGGGGCAGATGAAGCGGCCACCTAATCAGGCTCCGTAGACGTGCACATCGCCCACCGCTCCCAAGTATACTACTAGCCAATGTCCAGTCTCAGGACAACAAGGTAGACGAAATTCGAGCAAGAGTTGCCTTCCAGAGAGACATAAGAGATTGTAACATTCTCCGTTTCACAGAAACACAGTTCTCTCTGGATATGTTGTCGGAATCGGTTCAGCCACCGGGCTTCTTCATGCATCGTGCCGACAGAGATAAACACCTCTCTGGGAAGAGGAAGGGCGGGGGTGTATGCTTCATGATTAACGACTCATGGTGTAATCATAACAACATACAAGAACTCAAGTCCTTCTGCTCATCCAACCTAGAATTCCTTACAATCAAATGCTGGTCATTTTACCTACCAAGAGAATTCTCGTCAGTTATAGTCACAGCTGTGTACATTCCCCCTCAAGCAGACACCAAGATGACCATCAAGGAACTTCACTGGACTATATGCAAACTGGAAACCATATATCCCGAGGCTGCATTTATTGTAGCTGTGGATTTTAACAAAGCATATTTGAGAACAAGGCTACCTAAATTCTACCAGAATATTGATTGCACTACGCACATGGGCAATACCCTCGACCACTGCTACTCTAACTTCCACGATCCATACAAAGCCCTCCCCTGCCCTCCCTTCGGCAAATCTGACCACGACACTATCTTGCTCCTACCGTCTTATAGGCATAAACTCAAACAGGATGTATCAGTGATGAGGACCGTTCAACGCTGGTCCGACCAATCAGAAGCCACGCTTCAAGATTGTTTTGATCACGCGGACTGTTCCAGTCAGCCTCAGAGAACAACATCGACCTATACGCTGACTCGGTGAGTGCGTTTATAAAGAAGTGCATTGGAGAAGTTGTACCCACTGTGACTATTAAAACCTACCCTAACCAGAAACCGTGGGTGGATGGCGGCATTCGTGCAAATCTGAAAGAGTGATCCACCGCATTTAACCATGGAAAGAGGTCTGGGAATATGACTGAATATAAACAATGTACAGTGGCTTGCGAAAGTATTCACCCCTTGGCATTTTTCCTATTTTGTTGCCTTACAACCTGGAATTAAAATTGTTTTTTGGGGGGTTTGCATCATTTGAATTACACAACATGTCTATCACTTTGAAGATGCAAAATATATTTTTTGTGAAACAAACAAGAAATAAGACAAAAAAACTGAGCTTGAGCATGCCTAACTATTCACCGCCCCCAAAGTCAATACTTTGTAGAGCCACCTTTTGCAGCAATTACAGCTGCAAGTCTCTTTGAGTATGTCTCTATAAGCTTGGCACATCTAGCCACTGGGATTTTTGCCCATTCTTCAAGGCAAAACTGCTCCAGCTCCTTCAAGTTGGATGGGTTCAGCTGGTGTACAGCAATCTTTAAGTCATACCACAGATTCTCAATTGGATTGAGGTCTGGGCTTTGACTAGGCCATTCTAAGACATTTAAATGTTTCCCCTTAAACCATTTGAGTGTTGCTTTAGCAGTATGCTTAGGGTCGTTGTCCTGCTGGAAGGTGAACCTCCGTCCCAGTCTCAACTCTTTTTGAAGAGGGGGATGACCGCGGCCGCTTTCCAATCTTTAGGAATCTCGGACAATACGAAATAGAGGTTGAACAGACTGGTAATAGGGGTTAAAAAATGGCAGAAGATCATTTTAGAAAGAGAGGGTCCAGATTGTCTAGCCCAGCTGATATGTATGGGTCCAGGTTTTGCAGCTCTTTCAGAACATCTGCTATCTGGATTTGTGTGAAGGAGAAGCTGGGGAGGTTTGGGCAAGTAGCTGCAGGGCAAGTAGCTGCAGGGGGTGCGGAGCTGTTGGCTGTTGGTTGGGGTAGCCAGGAGGAAAGCATGGCCAGCCGTAGAGAAATGCTTATTGAAATTCTCGATTATCGAGGATTTATTGGTGGTGACAGTGTTTCCTAGCCTCAGTGCAGTAGGCAGCTGGGAGGAGATGCTCTTATTCTCCAAGGACTTTACAGTGTCCCAAAACTTTTTGGAGTTAGAGCTACAGGATGCAAATTTCTGTTTGAAAAAGCTAACCTTTGCTTTCCTAACTGACTGCGTGCATTGGTTCCTGACTTCCCTGAAAAGTTCCATATGATATAAAGAATGATGGAAAAAAACTTTGGAGTACTTATGTGCAGAAAGAACAATTCAACTCCATCTTTCATCGAATCAAATGGCTTATTTATCACAAAAACATTTGATGTTGCCAATTATTTGAATGATTATTTCATTGCCAAAGTGTGCAAACCTAGGTAGGAAATGTCAACAACGAACAGAGAGCAATTGTATTCATGCATAAATAAACTATGAAAGAAAAGCATTGCAAGTTTGAATTTTGTAAAGTTAGTGTGGGAGAGGTGGAAAAGTATTGTTATCGATCAATAATGACAAACCTCCTGGCATTGACAACTTAGATGAAAAGCTACTGAGGATGGTAGCTGACTCTATAGCCATTCCTATCTGTCATATTTTTAATCTGAGCCTAGAGGAAAGTCCTCAGACCTGGAGAGGAGCCAAAGTAATTTTGCTACCCAAGAGTGGTAAAGCGGCCTTTACTGGTTCTAACAGCAGACCTATAAGCTTGCTGCCAGCTCTTAGCAAACTTTTGGAAAAAATTCTGTTTGGCCAAATACAATGCTATTTCTCTGTAAACAAATTAACAAGAGACTTTCAGCATGCTTATGGAGAAGGGCACTTAACAAGTACTGCACTGACACAAATTACTGATGATTGGTTGAAAGAAATTGATAATAAGAAGATTGTGGGAGCTGTACTGTTAGATTTCAGTGCAGCCTTTGATATTATTGACCATTATTTATGTATTTTTTATTGAACCTTTATTTAACTAGGCAAATCAGTTAAGAACAAATTCTTATTTATAATGACGGTCTAGGAACAGTGGGTTAACTGCCTTGTTCAGGGGCAGAACGACACATTTTTACCGTGTCAGTTCAGAGATTCAATCTAGCAACCTTTCGGTTACTGGCCCAACGCTCTAACCGCTAGGCTACTTACTGCCCCAACCTGTTGTTAAAAAAACGTATGTTGTGGCTTTTCAACCACCTCCATATCGTGGACTCAGAGATATCTATCTCATAGAACTCAAAGGGTTTTCTTTAATGGAAGCTTCTCTAATGTCAAACATGTAAAGTGGGGTGTACCGCAGGGCAGCTCTCTAGGCCACTGGCTTTAAACACAGCATGTGTGTCCATTTATGCTGATGATTCAACCATATACGCATCAGCAACCACAGCTAATGAAGTCACTGAAACCGGTAACAGAGTTGCAGTCTGTTTTGGAATGGGTGGCCAGTAATAAACTGGTCCTGAACATCTCTAAAACTAAGAGCATTGCATTTGGTAGAAATTATTCCTTAAGTTCTAGACCTAAGGTGAATCTGATAATGAATGGTGTGGCTGTTGAACAAGTTGAGGAGACTAAATTACTTGGCGTTACATTGTAAACTAGCGTTACCTTGTAAACTGTCAGTGTCAAAACATGTAGATTCAATGGTTGTACAGATGGGGGGAGGTCTGGACGTAATAAAGAGATCAAATTGAATTTGTCACATTCGCTGAATACATTTCACCTTACAGTGAAATGCTAACTTACAAGCCCTTCACCAACAATACTTTAAGAAGTTAAGAAAAATAAATAAATAAGTATTAAGTAAAAAATAGAAAATAAAAGTAACAAATAATTAAACAGCAGCAGTAAAATAACAAGCGAGGCTATAAACATGGGGTACTGGTACAGAGTTAATGTGGTGGGGCACCGGTTAGTCGAGTTACTTGAGGTAATATGTACATGTAGGTAGAGTTAAAGTGACTATGCATAGATTATAAACAGAGAGTAGCAGCAGCTTAAGAGGGGTGTGTGTAGCCCTTTGGTTAGCTGTTCAGGAGTCTTATGGATTGGAGGTAGGAGCTGTTAAGAAGCCTTTTGGACCTCGACTTGGCGCTGCGGTACCGTTTGCCATGCGATATCAGAGAGAACAGTCTATGACTAGGGTGGCTGGATTCTGACAATTTTTATTTTGGATGGCAGGAAGCTTGGCCCCAGTGATGTACTGGACCGTACGCACCACCCTCTGTAGTGCCTTGCGGTCAGAGACCGAGCAGTTGCCATACCAGGCAGTGATGCAACCAGTCAGGGAGCTCTCGATGGTGCAGCTGTAGAACCTTTTGAAGACCATGCCAAATCTTTTCAGTGTCCTGAGGGGGAATAGGCTTTGTCGTAACCTCTTCACGACTGTCTTAGTGTGTTTGGACCATGATAGTTTGTTGGTGATGTGGACACCAAGGAACTTGAAGCTCTCAACCTGTTCCACTACAGCCCCTTCATTGAGAATGGGGGCGTGCTCAGTCCTCCTTTTCCTGTAGTCCACAGTCATCTCATAGTCCACAGTCATCTCATCATAGGGAGTTTTTCCTAGCCACCGTGCTTCTTTCACATGCATTGCTTGCTGTTTGGGGTTTTAGGCTGGGTTTCTGTACAGCACTTTGAGATTTCAGCTGATATACGAAGGGCTATATAAATACATTTGATTTGATTTTGATTTGATTTGATCTCCTTTGTCTTGATCACGTTGAGGGAGAGGCTGTTGTCTTGGCACCACACAACCAGGTCTCTGACCTCCTCCCTATAGGCTGTCTCATCGTTGTTGATGATCAGGCCTACCACTGTTGTGTCATCGGCAAACTTGATGATGGTGTTGGATTCGTGCCTGGCCATGCAGTCATGAGTGGACAGGAAGACTCTGAGCGCGCACCCCTGAGGGGCCGCCGTGTGAGGATCAACGTGGTGGATGTGTTGTTCTTTACCCTTACCACCTGGGTGCGGCTCGTCAGGAAGTCCAGGATCCAGTTGCAGAGGGAAGTGTTTAGTCCCAGGATCCTTAGCTTAAGTGATGAGCTTTGAGGGCACTATGGTGTTGAACACTGAGCTGTAGTCAATGAATAGCATTCTCATGTAGGTGTTCCTTTTGTCCAGGTGGAAAAGGGCAGTGTGGAGTGCAATAAAGATTATCATCTGTGGATCTGTTGGGGCGGTATGCAAATTGGAGTTGGTCTAGGGTTTCTGGAATAATACTGTTGATGTGACCATGACCAGCCTTTCAAAACACTTCATGGCTACAGATGTGAGTGCTACAGGTCATAGTCATTTAGGCAGGTTACCTTAGTGTTCTTGGGCACAGGGACTATGGTGGTCTGCTTGAAACATGTTGGTATTACAGACTCAGTCAGGAACAGGTTGAAAATGTCAGTGAAGACACTTGCCAGTTGGTCAGCGCATGCTCAGAGTACAAGTCCTGGTAATCTGTCTGGCCCTGCGGCCTTGTGAATGCTGACCTGTTTAAAGGTCTTACTCCCATCAGCTACGGAGAGCGTGATCACACAGTCGTCCGGAACAGCTGGTGCTCTCATATGCATGTTTCGGTGTTACTTATCTCGAAGCGAGCATAGAAGTAATTTAGATCATCTGGTAGGTTCGTGTCACTAGGTAGCTCGTGGCTGTGCTTCCCTTTGTAGTCTGTAATAGTTTGCAAGCCCTGCCACATCCAAGGAGCATTGGAGCCGATGTAGTACGATTCAATCTTAGTCCTGTATTGACGCATTGCCTGTTTGATGGTTCGTCGAAGGGCATAGCGAGATTTCTTATAAGCTTCCGGGTTAGAGTCCCGCTCCTTCAAAGCGGCAGCTCTAGCCTTTAGCAGTGCGGATGTTGCTTGTAATTCATTGCTTCTGGTTGGAGTATGTATGTACGGTCACTGTGGGGACAACATCATCGATGCACTTATCGATGAAGCCAGTGACTTATGTGGTGTACTCCTCAATGCCATCAGAAGAATCCCGGAACATATTCCAGTCTGTGCTAGCAAAACAGTCCTGTAGCTTAGCATCTGCTTCATCTGACCACTTTCTTATTGACCGAGTCACTGGTGCTTCCTGCTTTAGTTTGAGCTTGTAAGCAGGAATCAGGAGTATAGAATTATGGTCAGATTTACCAAATGGAGGGCGAGGGAGAGCTTTGTACGTGTCTCTGTGTGTGGAGTAAAGGAGGTCTAGAGTTTTTTTCCCTCTGGTTGCACATTTAACATGCTGATAGAAAGGAGGTGAAACTGATTTGAGTTTCCCTGCATTAAAGTCCCCGGCCACTAGGAGCGCCACCTCTGGATGAACATTTTCCTGTTTACTTATGGCCGTATACAGCTAATTGAGTGAGGTTTTAGTGTCTGCATCGGTCTGAGGTGGTATATAGACAGCTACAAAAAATATAGATGTAAACTCTCTTGGTAAATGGTGTAGTCTACAGCTTATCATGAGATACTCTACCTCAGGTGAGCAAAACCTCGAGATTGCAGATGCTTTGCTGTTTTGACACCACACTCCAAAAAGAAATTCTGCAGACTTTAGTTTTGTCTAATCTTGATTATTGTCCAGTTGTGTGGTCCAGTGCTGCAAGGAAAGATCTAGTTAAGCTGCAGCTGGCCCCGAACAGAGCTGCACATTCTGCTCTTCATTGTAATAAGAGGGCTGATATTTATTTATTTTTATTTTACCTTTATTTAACTAGGCAAGTCAGTTAAGAAAAAAATCTTATTTTCAATGATAGCCTAGGAACAGTGGGTTAGCTGCCTTGTTCAGGGGCAGAACGACAGATTTGTACCTTGCAACCTTTCGGTTACTGGCCCAACGCTCTAACCACTAGGCTACCCTGCCGCCTCAATATAAATACTATGCATGCCAGTCTCTCTTGGCTAAGAGTTGAGGAGAGACTGACTGCATCACTTCTTTTTATAAGAAACATTAATGTGTTGAAAATCCCAAATTGTTTGCATAGTCAACTTACACACATCTCTGACACACACACTTATTCCACCAGACATGCCACCAGGAGTCTTTTCACAGTCCCTAAATCTAGAACAAATTCAAGAAAGTGTACAGTATTATATAGTGCCCTTATTGCATGGAACTTCCTTCCATCTCATATTGCTCAAATAAACAACAAACCTGGTTTCAAAAAACAGATAAAGCAACATCTCCCGGCACAATGCCTCTCCTCTATTTGACCTAGATCGTTTATGTGTATGCATTGATATGTAGGCTACGTGTGCCTTTAAAAAAAATTATATGTAGTTCTGTTCTTGTCTATTGATGTTCTGTATTACGTCATTGTGTATTATGTTACATGTTTTGTGTGGACCCCAGGAAGAGTAGCTGCTGCTTTTGCAACAGCTAATGGGGATCCTAATCAAATACCAAAACACAGCAACAGAAACATATAATTCTTGTCATATTTGACAAACTACATGGGCCCGTCCTGACCTATGCTACATATCCCATTTTGTACTGACTAACTGTGGCCTATTCACTGAGATACAGTAACTGAGATAATATATTTTAATCCCCACAGACTAAAACAATCACGTGATGGGGCTACATATTAGCACAATACTGTTACTTTTGACTGATTATAAAACCTAAAAAACTTATTAAAACAGTAGCCCACAGTTTTAGCCAAGGTTGACTGGGAGATGCTAATTTAATACAGTTGGCACACATAAGAATCACAGATATAAGAATCAGCTCACAATGGTCCAAATTCGTGGGTCATCAACATTTAGTATACTTTCTATGTGCTTCACTTCACAGAATGTTACTTATAGAAGAAGTGATACTTATAGTAGGAGTCTAGTACAGTCTTGTACAACTCACAAGATGGCTGCCACACAGTCCCAGAAAGTGATTGGCCTTTGTCCTGGGGGATGGGGGCACCCCTCACATAGTTCTTACTGGTTTCCATTGCTGGAATTACCGCAATGCAAGGCCAGCACACTGCTCAGTTTCCCCTCACAACAATTGCGGTACTAAACTTCCCACACTAGTAAAAGGTCAGATTATTTTTGTATGCCGAGCTCTCATTTATCATGGTGTTTATCTGAATGGTTTCTTGTAAGCTTTATTATCAGGTGAGGAAACTGACACTGGAGATGGGGGAGTGTTGTGTTTAGTTACCTCTGTGGGGATAGAGGATAATATCGAGATTAAAAAAAGGGGTGGGAGGGGACTTGAGATGAAAGAAGAGGAGTGGGAGGGGGGGGTCGAGGTGAAAGAGGGGATACAGTATCTCCTTGAAACCAGAGACTATTTTTCAAACCTGCCTGATGGATGCTATTCTTGTTATTTATGCCCTGTTTCAGACATTGTCTTTTCTCTTCCTTCCAGTTAAGAGCCAAACGATATCAAGTGTTTTATGAACCGGTGGAGGCCTCCCCTGAAGAAGGCTGAAGGGCTCCATAGCTCACTTTAATTGCATATTGGGGCGACTTGCACAACTAATATAAATCTGTCTAGTGCATCTCTCATTTTGGCGCCTGAACAATTCGGTATTTACATATCATGTGGATCCGCGTCGTTTCAGGTCAGACACCTGTGATGCTTTTGTAAGTATTTATTTATAACATATCCCAGGTGTTAAACAAACAGTGGCCATTAACAAAAGATACATCAAATGTCAAAGTTATATACCATATCGTACTTTCATACATGAAGAGATTCAAGGAATGTTGTTTCTAGGAACAATGAAATTACAGTTAATAATAGTTAATAATAATAGTTAATAGTTAATAATAATTACAGTTAATAAGTTAAGTTATAAAGATACTGTCATGAGTCTTCCCCTACAAAGAAAGAAAGCACTGGAATCCCAGTTGCCATTGATATTGGTGATATACAGTGCCTTTGAAAAGTATTCAGACCCCTTGACAATTTCCATATTTTCTTACGTTACAGCCTTATTCTAAAATGGATAATGACAAACCGAAAATAGGTTTTAGAAAAAAATTACTAAAATACCTTATTTAGATAAGTATTCAGACCCTTTGCTATGAGACTCGAAAAATTGAGCTCAGGTGCATCCTGTTTCCATTGATCATCCTTGATGTTTCTATAACTTGTGGTACATTTTATTGATTGGACATGATTTGGAAAGGCGCACACCAGTCTATATAAGGTCCCACAGTTGACAGTGCCTGTCAGAGCAAAATCCAAGCCATGAGGTCGAAGGAATTGTCCGTAGAGCTCAGAGACAGGATTGTGTCGAGGCACAGATCTGGGGAAGGGTACCAAAACATTTCTGCATCATTGAAGGTCCCCAAGAACACAGTGGCCTTCATCATTCTTAAATGGAAGATGTTTGGAACCACCAAGACTCTTCCTTGAGATGGCCGCCCGGCCAAACTGAGCAATCGGGGGAGAAGGGCCTTGGTCAGGGAGGTGACCAAGAACCTGATGGTCACTCTGACAGAGCTCTAGAGTTCCTCTGTGGTGATGGGAGAACCTTCCGGAAGGACAACCATCTCTGCAGCACTCCACCAATCAGGCCTTTATGGTAGATTTACTGAGGAGTGGATTCCGTTAGGCCGAAGGCACATTACAGTCCGCTTGGAGTTTGCCTAAAGACTCAGACCATGAGAAACAAGATTCTGTGGTCTGATGAAACCAAGATTGAACTATTTGGCCTGAATGCCAAGTGTGGAGGAAACGTGGCACCATCACTACGGTGAAGCATGGTGATGAAAGCATCATGCTGTGGTGATGTTTTTCAGTGGCGGGGACTGGGAGACTTGTCAGGATCGAGGCAAAGTACAGAGTGATTCTTGATGAAAACCTACTCCAGAGCGCTCAGGACCTCAGACTGGGGTGAAGGTTCACCTTCCAACAGGACAACGACCCTAAGCACACAGCCAAGACAACACAGGGGTGGCTTTGGGACAAGTCTCTGAATGTCCTAGAGTGGCCCAGCCAGAGCCCGAACTTGAACCCAATTGAACATCTCTGGAGAGACCTGAAAATTGCTGTGCAGCAACAATGCCCATCCAACCTGACAGAGCTCGAGAGGATCTGCAGAGAAGAATGGGAGAAACTCTGCAAATACAGGTGTGCCAAGCTTGTAGCGTCATACCTAAGAAGACTCCATGCCGTAATCACTGCCAAAGGTGCTTCAACAAAGAACTGAGTAAAGGGTCTGAATACTTATGTAAATGTGATAATTCAGTTTTTTATTTTTAATAAATTAGCAACAATGTATCTTTGTCAGTATGGGGTATTATTTGTAGATTGAAGAAAATAAACAATTTAATACATTTTAGAATAAGGCTGTAATGTAACAAAATGTGGAAAAAGTCAAGGGGCCTGAATACTTTCCAAAGGCACTGTAGGTTGAGGCTGTCATTGTGGTGGTATAGATGTAGAGAGGGAGATCATCAAGAACATTGAATATGTATTGTATACATATGGCAAGGAGTTCTTTATTGGTCAGGTCTCATGGTCAGGAAAAACTCCTTACCCAATGCATTCAAAAGGCTTTGTACTGTATATAATCATCAGTACATTGAAAGAAATGTGGCTACTGAGTGAGGAATCCACTCCAGGCATTTTTCTTCTGAGCACAGTTCATACCTGTCAATGAGGTATGGGCTCTAAGCTCCATGCAATAACCTGAAGTTATGTTGTAAAAAGTCAGAGAGAGAGAGAAGGATTTTTAAATGACTTGGTTACACACAAGGCTAATTACCCATTATGAAATTGCTAACGTCAAGACAAGTTGAGAATGTTTTGAATCTTTCTAGGAAATCTAGCTACAGGTAAGGTACGTACATTTTCTGCAACTCCGACCAGTTTTGAAAAACGTGTTAGTCATGAGCACTGAGCAGCAGTAGCAACGTGAGTGTGGCTAATTGGCAGTCAGGGCCCCAATGCATGTCGCCTGAGTTGAGTAAATGTGAAGCCCTGAACCAGTGAAAAAGTTTCACAAGATTATAGGTAGAGTTACTGTTGGTGATCAGGTTCCTATGGGAACAAAGCCTGGTGTTATGGTTAGAGAACAGGGTCAGGGCCTGGGTTTGGGAGACTATCCGGGTAGCCTAGTGGTTAAGAGTGTTGGGCCAGTAACCGAAAGGTCGTTGGTTTGAATCCCTGAGCTGGTAAGGTGGAAAAATCTGCTGTTCTGCCCTTGAGCAAGGCAGTTAACCCCAAACATCAACTGCTCCCTGGGTGCCGATGATGTTGATTAAAGCAGCCTCCCCACACTTCTCTGATTCAGAGGGGTTGGGTTAAATGCAGAAGTCACATTTCGGTTGAATGCATTCAGTTGAATGCATCCTCAGTCTAGAAACACAAGAGAGAAAGCTTAGCTACAGAAGCTCATTTCAAAGGCTCCTGGCTGAGGAAAGCAAGACATTTTCAAACAGCTAGGTACGTAAACCCCCCCAAAACAAAATACACTACCTTCCCCCAACTTGAGAGTGTATTTTTTGATCAAATGAAAATATACATCAGTGCAACGTGGACCCTGTAGAGAGTTGCACAGTGGTCTAATCCAGTAGGCGTCTCTCACTCTTGTTTCCTGATCTTTACCACAGAGGGAAGCAAACACTGGGCTTGGCAGCTCCGGTAATGTATTTCTGACCCGGCCCCAAGAAAGCAGATGGTGAGAGGAATTGAAACACTGTATAAGGTGGAGGGAGAGAGCGCGAGAGAGAGAGAGATTCCCACTAAGAGCTATGGTGCTATAGCAGCCAGGATGCCAGACAGGCTGAGTCGTAGGCTACATGATTAAGAGGCCATGCGCTGTGAGCGTGAAGCAGACCAACTGGCCTCATAAAAAACATGGGAACAGAGAGGCCTCAGATTTACCATCAACACAGCCAAGTCACAGGCTGCATGGTGAGCCACACATAAAATAGGTCATGCTAATTCATTGGCAAGTTGTACTGCTGTGAACGTACAGTATGTCAAAATACATTTGATTACATATCGAACATACAGTTCAAATGTAAATGAGATTGCGGCCTTCTGAGGACGTCAGTTGAGTTTGGTTGCCTACTGTTCTACTTCAGTAGAGATCACGTTGTTCTCATACTGTTTCCGTTTACAATAGTGTTTCTGAACTGTGGTCCTCACGGTGCAAGTTCTAGCCCATCACATGTACAACTGATTCAACAAATCAATGACTTGATGTCTAGTTGATAAGTGAATCTGTTGTGCTTATGCTGGGCTAGAACAGAAAGGTGCAACCATGGGAGTATGTGAGGACTGGAGTTGAGAAACTGGTTTACCTCGTACAGTTACATAGAAGTGGCTATATAATATGCAATTGTGATGCCAATGCAACATTAGCCTACTTCAGGCCCTAGTTTTGTCGCACCTGGACTACTGGCCAGTTGGGTGGTCATGTGCGGCAAAGAAGGACATAGACAAATTGCAATTGGTCCAAATCAGAGCTGCACGTGTTGCATTTTAATGTACACGGAGGGTGAATGTCAGTGACATGCATGTCAATCTCTCCTGGTATAAAGTTGAGGAAAAATTGACTGCATCACCAAATGGTCTTTGTGTGAGGGGTTGAAGGTACCGAACTGTCTGTTCAAACAGTTGACACACAGTTCGGACACTCATGAGTACCACACATGACAAGTGTGATACAGTCCCCAGCTCCAGAACAGAGGCTGGGAAACAGTATTAAATAGAGCCACGACTACATGGAACTCTGCCACCTCAGGTAACTCAAGCTAGTAATAAAACCAGATTCAAAAACCAGATAAAGAACACCTTATGGCACGATGGGGACAGTGAAGAGACACAAATAAATGTTTATGCATATTGTATTTTATTTTGCATTGTATTATATATGTGGTTGGGATACGAATGTGGTTGTCTCGCCTGGCTTCTTAAGATGAATGCACTGTGGGTCTGTGTGTCGCTCTGGATGGGAGCGTCTGCTGAATGGCTAAATTGTAATGTAAATGTTGTGCTATGTATGTATTACATTTACATTTAAGTCATTTAGCAGACGCTCTTATCCAGAGCGACTTACAAATTGGTGCATTCACCTTAAGATATCCAGTGGAACAACCACTTTACAATAGTGCATCTAAATCTTTCGGGGGGGGGGGGGGGGGGTAGAAGGATTACTTTATCCTATCCCAGGTATTCCTTAAAGAGGTGGGGTTTCAGGTGTCTCCGGAAGGTGGTGATTGACTCCGCTGTCCTGGCGTCGTGAGGGAGCTTGTTCCACCATTGGGGTGCCAGAGCAGCGAACAGTTTTGACTGGGCTGAGCGGGAGCTGTGCTTCCTCAGAGGTAGGGAGGCGAGCAGGCCAGAGGTGGATGAACGCAGTGCCCTTGTTTGGGTGTAGGGCCTGATCAGAGCCTGAAGGTACGGAGGTGCCGTTCCCCTCACAGCTCCGTAGGCAAGCAGCATGGACTTGTAGCGGATGCGAGCTTCAACTGGAAGCCAGTGGAGAGAGCGGAGGAGCGGGGTGACGTGAGAGAACTTGTGAAGGTTGAACACCAGACGGGCTGCGGCGTTCTGGATGAGTTGTAGGGGTTTAATGGCACAGGCAGGGAGCCCAGCCAACAGCGAGTTGCAGTAATCCAGACGGGAGATGACAAGTGCCTGGACTAGGACCTGCGCCGCTTCCTGTGTGAGGCAGGGTCGTACTCTGCGAATGTTGTAGAGCATGAACCTACAGGATCGGGTCACCGCCTTGATGTTAGTGGAGAACGACAGGGTGTTGTCCAGGGTCACGCCAAGGTTCTTAGCACTCTGGGAGGAGGACACAAGGGAGTTGTCAACCGTGATGGCGAGATCATGGAACGGGCAGTCCTTCCCTGGGAGGAGGAGCAGCTCCGTCTTGCCGAGGTTCAGCTTGAGGTGGTGAGCCGTCATCCACACTGATATGTCTGCCAGACATGCAGAGATGCGATTCGCCACCTGGTTATCAGAAGGGGGAAAGGAGAAGATTAATTGTGTGTCGTCTGCGTAGCAATGATAGGAGAGACCATGTGAGGATATGACCGAGCCAAGTGACTTGGTGTATAGTGAGAATAGGAGAGGGCCTAGAACAGAGCCCTGGGGGACACCAGTGGTGAGAGCACGTGGTGCGGAGACAGATTCTCGCCACGCCACCTGGTAGGAGCGACCTGTCAGGTAGGACGCAATCCAAGCGTGGGCCGCGCCGGAGATGCCCAGCTCGGAGAGGGTGGAGAGGAGGATCTGATGGTTCACGGTATCAAAGGCAGCAGATAGGTCTAGAAGGATGAGAGCAGAGGAGAGAGAGTTAGCTTTAGCAGTGCGGAGAGCCTCCGTGACACAGAGAAGAGCAGTCTCAGTTGAATGCCCAGTCTTGAAACCTGACTGATTAGGATCAAGAAGGTCATTCTGAGAGAGATAGCAGGAGAGCTGGCCAAGGACGGCACGTTCAAGAGTTTTGGAGAGAAAAGAAAGAAGGGATACGGGTCTGTAGTTGTTGATATCGGAGGGATCGAGTGTAGGTTTTTTCAGAAGGGGTGCAACTCTCGCTCTCTTGAAGACGGAAGGGACGTAGCCAGCGGTCAAGGATGAGTTGATGAGCGAGGTGAGGTAGGGGAGAAGGTCTCCGGAAATGGTCTGGAGAAGAGAGGGGATAGGGTCAAGTGGGCAGGTTGTTGGGCGGCCGGCCGTCACGAGACGCGAGATTTCATCTGGAGAGAGAGGGGAGAAAGAGGTCAAAGCACAGGGCAGTGTGAGCAGGACCAGCGGTGTCGTTTGGCTTAGCAAACGAGGATCGGATGTCATCAGCCTTCTTTTCAAAATGGTTGACGAAGTCATCCGCAGAGAGAGAGGAGGGGGGGAGGGGGAGGAGGATTCAGGAGGGAGGAGAAGGTAGCAAAGAGCTTCCTAGGGTTAGAGGCAGATGCTTGGAATTTAGAGTGGTAGAAAGTGGCTTTAGCAGCAGAGACAGAAGAGGAAAATGTAGAGAGGAGGGCGTGAAAGGATGCCAGGTCCGCAGGGAGGCGAGTTTTCCTCCATTTCTGCTCGGCTGCCCGGAGCCCTGTTCTGTGAGCTCGCAGTGAGTCGTCGAGCCACAGCGCAGGAGTGGAGGACCGAGCCGGCCTGGAGGATAGGGGACAGAGAAAATCGAAGGATGCAGAAAGGGAGGAGAGGAGGGTTGAGGAGGCAGAATCAGGAGATAGGTTGGAGAAGGTTTGAGCAGAGGGAAGAGATGATAGGATGGAAGAGGAGAGAGTAGCGGGAGAGAGAGAGCGAAGGTTGGGACGGCGCAATACCATCCGAGTAGGGGCAGAGTGAGAAGTGTTGGATGAGAGCAAGAGGGAAAAGGATACAAGGTAGTGGTCGGAGACTTGGAGGGGAGTTGCAATGAGATTAGTGGAAGAACAGCATCTAGTAAAGATGAGGTCAAGCGTATGTTTATGCAAATTACGCATTTTATTTGTTGTGTTGTTTCCTGTTTGGACCGCAGGAAGAGAAGTCGCTGCCTCTGCAGCAGCTAATTGGATCCTAATAAATACAAAAAATACTAAAATATAAGGCAAGTATCAAACAAATAAATCAAAGTCCAAAGTCATATTTAACTGGGTTCACATCCACACTGTCTTAGGGCTTTCAAACCCACTATCCAACTCCCTGCTGTCACACAGAGAATGCACTCAAAAAACCTTTTCTACCACAGATGCAAGTGATGAAATAGAGGCCTAGCATTGCGTGGCTCCCATAACTCACTGCTTCTTGATAGACGGGTTTGGTATCATTACAGTGTCCATGACCATAATATAAACCAATTGGATTGAGCACTCTTGACATGCAATATTATGGCTGAAATGCACTATACCGCAGAGCGTATGATTGACATGTGTGGCTATGGCTCCAAGTCATTTAATCAGTCTCCTGGAAATGATAGAAGCTGGATATTGCAGGGCTGCCCTGCAGAATGCAGCAGTGACACCACTTTTATTCTTCCCATATTGCTTCTAGATTAGATCTCAGGAGGAGTCAGTCTGCTGCCAGAAGAAAATGGATAACACTTTATTTGGATAGTTTGTCAAGCATCCACAGATGGACTATCAGTAACATGTCAACTGCATGTCTGTTGACTTTCAACAAGAAGGTGTCTGTAGTCCATCTACAGATGTTCGACAAACTGTACACTATCAGCAGCATTTCAACTGCATATCAGTAACAACTTAAGAGCATATTTATTGTCATTCTATTAACTATCTGCAGATTTGCTTCAGGACTATCCTAATAAAGTGAAACACAAGTTGAGCTTGGTTGACGGTCTACAGACTACTTCACATACAAAGATGTACCAACTGATGAGCTTGTTCAGTGCATTCACTAACAGTCTAGTAACCCTATGTCAAGTCAAATGTTATTTGTCACATGTGCTGAATACAACAGGTGTAGACCTTACAGTGAAATGCTTACTTACGAGCCCTTAACCAACAATGCAGTTTTAAGAAAAATACAAAAATTATAAAAAACTAAATACAAGTAACAAATAATTAAAGAGCAGCAGTAAAATAACAATAGCGAGGCTATATACAGCAGGTACCGGTACAGAGTCAGTGTGCGGGGCACCGGCTAGTTGAGGTAATTGAAGTAATATGTACATGTAGGTAGAGTTATTAAAGTGACTATGCATAGATAATAACAGAGAGCAGCAGCGGTGTCAAAGAGGGGGGAGGGAGCAATGCAAACAGTCTGGGTAGCCATTTGAGTAGATGTTCAGGAGTCTTATGGCTTGGGGATAGAAGCTGTTTAGAAGCCTCTTGGACCTAGACTTGGCACTCCGGTACCGCTTACTGTGCGGAGGCAGAGAGAACAGTCTATGACTAGGGTGGCTGGTGTCTTTGACAATTTTTAGGGCCTATCTCTGACACCGCCTGGTATAGAGGTCCTGGATGGCAGGAAGCATTATTTCATTAAAATGATCGGCCATTGCCAGATTAGTGCAGATTAGTCTTCCATCCTATCAACGTACTCACGTACCCCCTCATTTTGACCCTGAGTGCATTTACTAATTTTGTTAATGTCAGGGCGAAACAAAATATTTCCAATAGCTGTCACAAAATTCTCAATTTGTTCCTGAGAAGGAGCTGGGTCCGCAATGGCGGATTTAGGTATAGGCGACATGGGCAGCAGCCCAGGGCGGCATCTTGCCGGGGGCGGCACGGGGCATCCGCACAATTGTTTTTGGAATGGTGACATTTTTGCGCGATCGGTTTTCTATCGCTCATTTGCACGTCACGACAATGATATCATGTCACCCTGTGGGACTGTGGGTCAATTAACCTTGTCGGAGTGGGTGCCCTAATTCTAGTTTGTGAGCTAGGCAGGCTACTGCCTGGGAAGGTCTCCCACTCAGAAGTACGAGGTGGGGAGGAGGGCAGGGGTAGGTTGATACTAATACTGTTGATATTTAGTTTCACAGACATATTGTTGCATTTCTTTCTGGTTTGTGTGAAATTGTTAAGAATAATATAAAACCAGTCTGCACACCACCAAGGTGAATTGATTTAGTCTTGACTCTTGGTTGACAGTGTTGGGGGATGGGTAATGTATTGATGCTCGAGTGCCAAATCAACACAAATTTGTTTCTACAGTATTTGTCATTGTTACTTATTTTTTATATTTATGATACTTATATTTTTGTATATTTTTAATAGTTTTAAATGTTATGATTATTTATTTGTGTTGTTCCAAATGTCTGGAGTCATGTAATTGATTGGCCATTGTCACGCCCTGATCTGAGAGAGCCGTTTTTCTCCGTTTGGTTAGGTCAAGGTGTGACATGGGGTGGGCATTCTATGTGTCATATTTCTATGTTGTTTTTTTCTTTGATTGGCCTGGTATGGTTTACAATCAGAGGCAGCTGTCTATCGTTGTCTCTGATTGGGAATCATACTTAGGCAGCCCTTTTTCCCTCCAGTGTGGGATCATGTTTTTGTCAGCTCAGTAAGCCTGCAGAACGTGACGGTCGTTTTTTCTTTGTTTGTTATTTTGTTTGAGTGTTTTGAGTTACAATAAATATAAATATGAACACGTACCACACTGCACCTTGGTCTACTCCTTTTGATGATCGTCACAGAAGATCCCACCACAAAAGGACCAAGCAGCGTGGTCAGGACAACTGGACCTGGGAAGACATCCTGGATGGCAAGGGATCCTGGACGTGGGAGGAGATCCAGGATGGATGGGATTGCCTCCCATGGGAACAGGTGGAGGCAGCGAGAGCAGAGCGGCGAGGAGAAGAGGAACTAGCACGGCAACGAGGCAAGCACGAGAGGCAGCCCCAAAAATGTTTTGTGGGGGGGCACACGGGGAGATTGGCTAAGTCAGGTTTCAGACCTGAGCCAACTCCCCGTGCTTACCATGGGGAGAGTAGGACTGGTCAGGCACTGTGTTATGCGGTGATGTGCACGGTGTCTCCAGTGCGCAGCCACAGCCCGGTGCGCGCTGTTCAAGCTCCCCGCAGTTGCCGTGCTAGAGTTGGCATTCAGCCAGGAAGGATTGTGCCAGCTCAGTGTTCCTGGTCTCCAGTGCGTCTCTTCGGCCCAGGATATCCTGCGCTAGCTCTACGCACGGTGTCGCCAGTATGCCTTCGCGGCCCAGTTCGTCCTGTGCCGGCACCCCGCACTTGCCGGGCTAGACTGGGTGTCCAGCCAGGACGGGTTGTGCCAGTCATAAGCTCCAGACCTCCAGTGCGCCTCCAAGGCCCAGTATACCCTGTGCCTGCTCTGCGCACCCGGCCTCCAGCGACGATCCCTAGTCCAGAGCTCCCAGCGACGTTCCCCAGTCCGGAGCTTCCAGCGACGTTCCCTAGTCCGGTGAGACCTGTTCCGGCTCCACGTATGAAGCCTCCAGTGATGATCCATGGCCCGGAGCCTGCAGGGATGATCCATGGCACGAAGCCTCCAGTGATAATCCATGGCCCGGAGCCTGTAGGGATAATCCATGGCACGTAGCCTCCAGAGATAATCCATGGCACGGAGCCTGCAGCGATGATCCAAGGGACGGAGCCTGCAGCGACAGCCTACAGTCCGGAACCTCCTGAGACGGCCTACAGTCCGGAGCCTCCTGAGACGGCCTACAGTCCGGAGCCTCCTGAGACGGCCTGCTGTCCGGAGCCTCCTGAGACGGCCTGCTGTCCGGAGCCTCCTGAGACGGCCTGCTGTCCGGAGCCTCCTGAGACGGCCTGCAGTCCGGAGCCTCCTGAGACGGCCTGCAGTCCGGAGCCTCCTGAGACGGCCTGCAGTCCGGAGCCTCCTGAGACGGCCTGCAGTCCGGAGCCTCCTGAGACGGCCTGCAGTCCGGAGCCTCCTGAGACGGCCTGCAGTCCGGAGCCTCCTGAGACGGCCTGCAGTCCGGAGCCTCCTGAGACGGCCTGCAGTCCGGAGCCTCCTGAGACGGCCTGCAGTCCGGAGCCTCCTGAGACGGCCTGCAGTCCGGAGCCTCCTGAGACGGCCTGCAGTCCGGAGCCTCCTGAGACGGCCTGCAGTCCGGAGCCTCCTGAGACGGCCTGCAGTCCGGAGCCTCCTGAGACGGCCTGCAGTCCGGAGCCTCCTGAGACGGCCTGCAGTCCGGAGCCTCCTGAGACGGCCTGCAGTCCGGAGCCTCCTGAGACGGCCTGCAGTCCGGAGCCTTCAGCGGCGGTCTGCAGTCCGGAGACTTCAGCGACTGCCTGCAGTCCGGAGCCTTCAGCGACTGCCTGCAGTCCGGAGCCTTCAGCGACTGCCTGCAGTCCGGAGCCTTCAGCGGCGGTCTGCAGTCCGGAGCCTTCAGCGGCGGTCTGCAGTCCGGAGCCTTCAGCGGCGGTCTGCAGTCCGGAGCCTTCAGCGGCGGTCTGCAGTCCGGAGCCTTCAGCGGCGGTCTGCAGTCCGGAGCCTTCAGCGGCGGTCTGCAGTCCGGAGTCTTCAGCGGCGGTCTGCAGTCCGGAGCCTTCAGCGGCGGTCTGCAGTCCGGAGCCTTCAGCGGCGGTCTGCAGTCCGGAGCCTTCAGCGGCGGTCTGCAGTCCGGAGCCTTCAGCGGCGGTCTGCAGTCCGGAGCCTTCAGCGACTGTCTGCAGCCCGGAGCCTCCAGCGGCGGCCTGCAGTACAGAACCTCCGGCGATGATCCTCGGTCCGGTTCCTTCGATGACGATCCACGGTTCGGAGCTTCCGGTGAAGATCCACGGTCTGCGGAGGGATCAGCGGGCGGAGTGGGGGCTACGCCCCGAACCGGAGCCGCCACCATGAGTAGATGCCTACCCGGACCCTCCCCTATAGGTTCAAGTTTGCGGCTGGGAGTCCGCACCTTTGGGGGGGGGGGGTACTATCATGCCCTGATCTGAGAGAGCCGTTTTTCTCTGCTTGGTTAGGTCAGGGTGTGACATGGGGTGGGCATTCTATGTGTCATATTTCTATGTTTTTTTTTCTTTGATTGGCCTGGTATGGTTTCCGATCAGAGACAGCTGTCTATCGTTGTCTCTGATTGGGAATCATACTTAGGCAGCCCTTTTTCCCTCCTTCAGTGTGGGATCTTGTTTTTGTCAGCTCAGTAAGCCTGCAGAACGTGACGGTCGTTTTTTCTTTGTTTGTTATTTTGTTTGAGTGTTCTGAGTTACAATAAATATGAACACGTACCACGCTGCACCTTGGTCTACTTCTTTTGACGATCACCACAGCCATCTGGCAGAATGGGGTTCCCTCCCTCTGGGATATCCCGGGATAATAAGTCATCGCAACTGCATGAGTAAGAACCGCGCGCACCTCTCTATGGTTTCCGGGATCCAGTCTGGGACTACTATGTCTGGACTGGTGATACATCCTTCTGCTGCTTCTCTCAACCCGTAACGCTCTTTTTCCTCTTAATGAGAGGGATATAGCGGAGACATGACCTGTTAAGGCTGGGATACATGATATCCCGGGGTGAACGGTGGGGAAGTGGCGAGACTATATACCCCCCAACAGGTGTTCTGATACTGCTGGAGGACAGCCGTATGTTGTCCTGGTTCTTTTCATCTAATTCATGAGTCCGTCCATCTGTTATTTCAAATGTTGTATTAGTTGCCTCATACTTGTCAGTCGCATGGACAAGATGACCCTGCATATCTTTAATTTGAGCTTTATCTATTATACTCTTCTGTTGATAAAACGCTGACATGAAAATGTTTGTATATTGAGCTTGCGATTTCTCAGTGATATTATTGTGCCTACCACAACAGCATTTTTGAGTTTATTTGATTGGAATTTTCCCTCAGTAGGGAAATGCTGGCCAATTTGATCCAGTTTTCCCAAAAAACTTCACAAATATTCGAGCCGAATTGGTAGATTGCTTGTGTAATGATGTGCGCTGAGAGTCAGAAAGCAAGTACAGGGAGTGAATATTTAATAAATAAAAGGAACATAATACAAAAACAAGAAACACTAACAGCACACAGACATGAAACCAACATAAATAATAACGCCTGGGGAAGGAACCAAAGGGAGTGACATAAATAGGGCAGATAATCAAGGAGGTGATGGAGTCCAGGTGAGTGTCATTAGGCGCTGATGCGCGTGACGATGGTGACAGGTGTGCGCAATAACCAGCAACCTGGTGACCTAGAGGCCGGAGAGGGAGCACTCGTGACAGTACCCCCTCCCCAACACACGGTCCCAGCCGCAGGACGCGGACCGGTCACCTCTGCTGAGGCGCTGGAACCTGTCGATCCAGCTGAGGTGCGGGAGCATGGCGACCTAGAGTGCCAGAGAGAGAGCATACGTGACAGTACCCACGGCGTGCGGCTCCAGCCGCAGGACGCCAACCAAAGAGACGATCCTGTGGATCAGGAGCAGACCGGTCGCCTCCGCTGAAAAGCAGAAACCTGACTAAACGGCTGAGATTTAAGAGCCTGATGCGCCGGCTGAGACCTCCCCGGTTGCTTCAGCCGAGGCATGGGAGCCTATCGAGCCCACTGAGGCATGGCAGCCTAATCGAACCCGCTGAGGCATGGCAGCCTAATGGAACCCGCTGAGGCATGGGAGCCTAATCAAACCCGCTGAGGCATGGGAGCCTAATCGAACCCGCTGAGGCATGGCAGCCTAATCGAACCCGCTGAGGCATGGCAGCCTAATCGAACCCGCTGAGGCATGGCAGCCTAATCGAACCCGCTGAGGCATGGGAGCCTAATCGAACCCGCTGAGGCATGGCAGCCTAATCGAACCCGCTGAGGCATGGCAGCCTAATCGAACCCGCTGAGGCATGGCAGCCTAATCGAACCCGCTGAGGCATGGCAGCCTAATCGAACCCGCTGAGGCATGGCAGCCTAATCGAACCCGCTGAGGCATGGCAGCCTAATCGAACCCGCTGAGGCATGGGAGCCTAATCGAACCCGCTGAGGCATGGGAGCCTAATCGAACCCGCGGAGGCATGGGAGCCTAATCGAACCCGCTGAGGCATGGGAGCCTAATCGAACCCGCTGAGGCATGGGAGCCTAATCGAACCCGCTGAGGCATGGGAGCCTAATCGAACCCGCTGAGGCATGGCAGCCTAATCGAACCCGCTGAGGCATGGCAGCCTAATCGAACCCGCTGAGGCATGGCAGCCTAATCGAACCCGCTGAGGCATGGGAGCCTAATCGAACCCGCTGAGGCATGGGAGCCTAATCGAACCCGCTGAGGCATGGGAGCCTAATCGAACCCGCTGAGGCATGGGAGCCTAATCGAACCCGCTGAGGCATGGGAGCCTAATCGAACCCGCTGAGGCATGGGAGCCTAATCGAACCCGCTGAGGCATGGGAGCCTAATCGAACCCGCTGAGGCATGGGAGCCTAATCGAACCCGCTGAGGCATGGGAGCCTAATCGAACCCGCTGAGGCATGGGAGGCAATTGATCCCGCTGAGGCATGGAAGCCTGTCGAACCCGCCGAGGCATGGGAACCCGTCGAGCCAGCAGAGGCAGGGGAACCCGTCGAGCCAGCAGAGGCAGGGGAACCCGTCGAGCCAGCAGAGGCAGGGGAACCCGTCGAGCCAGCAGAGGCAGGGGAACCCGTCGAACCCGCCGAGGCAGGGGAACCTGTCAAGCCAGCTGAGGCATGAGAGTCCGATGATCTGGCTGATACTGATACGGACCCAACATCACCTCCAACACAAAAACAAACAAAAAATCCTCTGTGATGCTTCCCTTAGGTGAGGAGTTATTCTGTAATGATGTGCGCTGAGAGTCGGGAAGCAAGTACAGGGAGTGAATATTTAATAAATAAACAGAACATAATACAAAACAGCACACAGACATGAAACAGAAACAATAACGCCTGGGGAAGGAACCAAAGGGAGTGACATAAATGGGGCAGGTAATCAAGGAGGTGATGGAGTCCAGGTGAGTGTCATTAGGCGCTGATGCGCATGACGATGGTGACAGGTGTGCGCAATAATCAGTAGCCTGATGACCTAGAGGCTGGAGAGGGAACACACGTGACAGCTTGGTTTAGCGCATCCATGGCTTTATTAAACTTTACTTCTTCTGGCTCCACTTTTAAAGGAGAATCGTAGCCATCGGTCACCACTTCAATAGCTATTATTCCACGCTTCCCCGGACGGTTTCCAGGGGGTTTAGATATCCTCCCCCACGGCTCTAATACACGCCAATTGTAACTACTTTTCAGATAGTGATACCCACTTCCCGGAGAGTAGTTAAGGTATAGGTGCCTAGAATTTGGTCACGGGACTTGATTCATTATATTAGAACCAAAACTAAAGTGTCTGCCAATTTATTACAGGAGAATACAGGTGACCTAATGTCTTATTCCAATGTTACGCCTCAAATATAACTGTTGTTGACAACACACATTACCAAAATTATCCACAGTTGTCTTCCTATTTCCACATAATCTGTCACGGTTCCCCTCACCAATCAGGCTAAAACCAAACTCTCTCTTTATTGCTACTGCTAATACACACATCATGTTCAAACAACTTTCGAATATCTTCTTTCTTTTCTAATCATAAATGTGGCTCTCCCCCTGAACACGCTGTATCCGCAGTGCTCCAGTCTAACCTATTAGGGGGCTAAACCCTCCTGAACACGCTGTGGCCGCAGTACTCCAGTCTAACCTATTAGGGGGCTAAACCCTCCTGAACACAATGTGGCCGCAGTGCTCCAGTCTAACCTATTAGGGGGCTAAACCCTCCTGATCACAATGTGGCCGCAGTGCTCCAGTCTAACCTATTAGGGTGCTAAACCCTCCTGAACACACTGTGGCCGCAGTGCTCCAATCTAACGTATTAGGGAGCTAAACCCTCCTGAACATGCTGTGGCCGCAGTGCTCCAGTCTAACATATTAGGGGACTAAACCCTCCTAGGCACGCAGTGCCCACAGTGCCTAGTCCTACTAGTGGTATTTACAGTGGGCCTACTAAATAAACTCAAACTTTTTTAGGTCCATATCCTATAATTGTTCAGCCTACGATTCTCATCTCCCCAAGATGTCAGAATTAGTGCTAGCAGGTGTAGGAACTGTGCCTACCTTGTTTCTGGTGTCGGCTTCTGTTTCACTGATTCAGACTCTGTAGTTCGAATGTAAATTGTGGTGAACCCTGCTTCTAAATAAACTGTAAAAAACTCACGGACGACTAGTAAAGCTCAAACCAAGTTTATTCACCCACTGGGTCACACAGCTGCATAAGACAAAGACATATTCCCACCAGCACAAGTATATATACCCCAATTTAGGTGAAGTCTCCTCCTTCCCTCTAAACATGACATATTTATTGCTAGGCAGGAATTTACGTGCTATTTTTGGGTTGTAAACTGGATACGCAGAATGATGGAAATGTTTGAAATGTTAATAATAAAAACTGTTCCTTTTCCCTTAATGTGCCCTGACCTCAGCCCCCATTCCTCACTAATCCACAGCTCTCCACCCTTATCAGTGACCTGACCTCAGCCCCCATTCCTCACTAATCCACAGCTCTCCACCCTTATCAGTGACCGCAACCATGTGATTGCCTTTCCCTTACTCAGTAACATTCCATAGCCCCTGGCTCAAATCTAACCTTAAACTGACCCCACCATATACATTCCTCTTATAGATAACCATTCATTTCTGGTGTAGAAACCAGACTGTGGCCCTTCTCCTTTCCATTGGATACCTAATATCTAACAATAACATGTTCTGACAGAATGTAAACTCTCTGCATTCCTCCCTCTCCCTCAGTAACATGGATGATGATATTTCAAGTTTAGAAGACCGAACCCATCACACCTCATGGCTTGGTTTTTGTCTGACATGCACTGTCAACTGTGGGACCTTATATAGACAGGTGTGTGCCTTTCCAAATCATGTCCAATCAATTGCATTTACCACAGGTGGACTCCAATCAAGTTGTAGAAAAATCTCAAGGATGATCAATGGAAACAGGATGCACCTGAGTTCAATTTCGAGTCTCATAGCAAAGGGTCTGAATACTTACAGTTGAAGTGGGAGGTTTACATACACCTTAGCCAAATACATTTAAACTCAGTTCTTCACAATTCCTGACATTTAATCCTAGTAAATATTCCCTGTCTTAGGTCAGTTAGATTCACCACTTTATTTTAAGAATGTGAAAATAATAGTAGAGAGAATTATTTATTTATAATGAATGTGAAAATAATAGAGAGAATTATTTATTTCAGCTTTTATTTCTTTCATCACATTCCCAGTGGGTCAGAAGTTTACATACACTCAATTAGAATTTGGTAGCAATGCCTTTAAATTGTTTAATTTGGGTAAAACGTTTAGGGTAGCCTTCCACAAGCTTCCCACAATAAGTTGGATGAATTTTGGCCCATTCCTCCTGACAGAGCTGGTGTAACTGAGTCAGGTTTGTAGGCCTCCTTGCTCACACACGCTTTTTCAGTTCTGCCCACAAATGTTCTAGTATTGAGGTCAGGGCTTTGTGATGGCCACTCCAATACCTTGACTTTGTTGTCCTTAAGCCATTTTTCCACAACTTTGGAAGTATGCTTGGTGTCATTGTCCATTTGGAAGACCCATTTGCGACCAAGCTTTAACTTCCTGACTGATGTCTTGAGATGTTGCTTCAATATATCCACATAATTTTCCTCCCTCATGATGCCATCTATTTTGTGAAGTGCACCAGTCCCTCCTACAGCAAAACACCCCCACAGCATGATGCTGCCACCCCCGTGCTTCACGGTTGGGATGGTGTTCTTTGGCTTGCAAGCCTCCCCCTTTTTCCTCCAAACATAACAACAGTCATTATGGCCAAACAGTTCTATTTTTGTTTCATCTGACCAGAGGACATTTCTCCAAAAAGTAAGATCTTTGTCCCCATATGCATGTGCAAACCGTGGTCTGGCTTTTTTTTATGGCGGTGTTGGAGCAGTGGCTTCTTCCTTGCTGAGCGGCCTTTCAGGTTATGTCAATATAGGACTCGTTTTACTGTGGCTATAGATACTTTTGTACCTGTTTCCTCCAGCAACTTCACAAGGTCCTTTGCTGTTCTGTGATTGATTTGCACTTTTTGCACCAAAGTACGTTCAGCTCTAGGAGACAGAACGCGTCTCCTTCCTGAGCGGTATGACGGCTGCGTGGTCCCATGTTGTTTATACTTGCGTACAATTGTTTGTACAGGTGAACGTGGTACCTTCAGGCATTTGGAAATTACTCCCAAGGATGAACCAGACTTGTGGAGGTCTACAATTTATTTTCAGAGGTCTTGGTTGATTTCTTTTGATTTTCCCATGATGTCAAGCAAAGAGGCACTGAGTTTGAAGGTAGGCCTTGAAATACATCCACAGGTACACCTCCAATTGACTCAGCTGTTTAAAGGCACAGTCAACTTAGTGTATGTAAACTTCTGACCCACTGGAATTGTGATACAGTCAATTATAAGTTAAATAATCTGTCTGTGAACAATTGTTGGAAAAATTACTTGTGTCATTCACAAAGTAGATGTCCTAACCGACTTGCCAAAACTATAGTTTGATAACAAGACATTTGTGGAGTGGTTGGAAAACAAGTTTTAATGACTCCAACCTAAGTGTATGTAAACTTCCGACTTCAACTGTACCTTGCGAAGCAACAGCTTTCTATCCCTCTCGATTTTGCATTCTTCTGTGTCTTCTGTCCGTGTCTACCCTACACTAACCTAAAGTAGCAGGCTAAAAGAAACACACAGACTGGCGAGTAATGCATTATGGTCATGATAGTTAACTACGACGTTTTCCGCACTAAACTATGTAGCTACAATTTTGTCCTGTTGGAAACTATAACTCCCTAGTATCAATTAGTTGTTTAAAAACCGGAAAATAACCAACATTTCAGTTAATCGCTCAGCACTAGTCTCAGTGAACCAAGGAACATTCTCTAGCCAGCTCCTGAGACATCAATCATTCTACTCCCCCCCCCCCCCCCCCCCAAGGGCCTTCAGCATTCAGTCACTCACTCAGGCATGCAAAAGTTGGCCAGCAAACCTCTCACCTCTGCCCACAACTGATATGGACACAGAGTAATTCATGCACTTCTGTTGAAGCCCACTAAATTTTGAGGGTCCAAATTAACTCTCGGCTCCAGCCTTAGGAGCACAGTCCTCTGCTTTATTACATACTTGGCAGTTGCAGTATATAATTTTGCTGGTCCCTCTCTTTTTATATACTGGCCAAATAACTCTGACGGCAAGAATGCAGTTTTAGACCATCAGCGGACAACGCAGTGCCAAATGTCTTCTCATCTCTCGACTTTGATCGTCCAACAGGGAAATTTGAATCCTAAAACTAACAGCAAGTTCAGTCTGTTCTTGTTTACATACAAACAGTTGCAGTGAAATTTAGTTACATGAAGCTCAATGGACAGGAAGTATTGTTTAGTCATTCAACTCACAGAAACTGTTCCCCAGTTTCCTAGGCAACTAGCAAGGCCACAGAGGCTTGGTTGGTGACCCTGTTTGTTGATATTGAAGGCTGAGGTGACGGGGGATATGCTGTTGTCATTTCAATTTTCAGGAGGAACTTGAAAATACGATTGGTTTGATGTTGAAATGTAATTACATTTCAAATGCATGTCCATCATTGTGTCACACGATACTTATGATTCTTTGTCATGTGTCAGCTGCCAAACCTTGTCTCCTTTGGGCATTGAATGCTAGCCACAAAACCCAAATATCGCTACATCTTGATAATACTTAATTATCAGTCATTTACGACAATTTGGTCTGCAGTTTTGCAGCTGTGTTCACATTAAGATCATGCAAAGTGTCTTTAGTTTTATGATCAATCTCAAGTGATTGTACTGTTCGCATAATAAACATTGTCATCTGAGAAACACATCCCACAGGGCACCCACGTAATTTCAACATTGAAATTTGGGTAATATTTGGTTTTGACGTTGATCAATGAGATTTCAACCTTTATTCACCCACTCAGAAAGACAGAAGTTAGTTGAATTCCCAATGTGTTATCACTATGCTTCAATCATCTAAAGCGCAACCAAATTCCAACAGAAAAACTAGTTCTGATTTTTTGGTTAAGTTGTCATCTAAATGTGTCATCACTGCGCTTTCAACCATTTAAAAGCATAACAATGTCAGATATTTTGTATTTATACAACAACATTACAATACAAGTACATAGTGTAAGTGATCAATGCTGTTTGAGATTCTGCACAGATTATTATAGCAATTGTTAAGATCTACACAGACCTGCAACATTTGCATGCTATCTTGAACATAAACGCCTTCTATGATTACGTAAGAAAACATTTATAGTTACAGTAACCTCTAAATGTGGCCATGGATGTGTTTGTATTTATTATGGATCCCCTGTGGTCTGCAAAAATTAAGGTAGTTATACAATTTTAAAAACATTACAATGCATTTATAACAGATTTCACAACCCACTACGTGTGTGCCCTCAGGCCGAGACTCCACTACCACATATCTACAACACAAAATCCATGTGTGTGTATAGTGCGTATGTTATCGTGTGTGTATGCATGTGTCTGCACCTATGTTTGTGTTGCTTCACAGTCCCCGCTGTTCCATAAGGTGAATTTGTATCATTTTTAAAAATCTGATTCTACTTCTTCCATCAGTCACCTGATGTGGAATAGAGTTCCATGTAGTCATGGCTCTATGTAGCACTGTGCGCCTCCCATAGTCTGATTTGGACTTGGGGACTGTGAAGAGACCTCTGGTGGCATGTCTTGTGGGGTATGCATGGGTGTCTGAGCTGCGTGCTAGTCCTTTAAATAGAAAGCTCGGTGCTTTCAGCGGGTCAATACCTCTCACAAATGGGCTGGGCTTGGGGACAGGGAAAGATGGCGCCGACAGATAGGGTAGCTCTGCTTCTAGCTCCTAAGCAACTTTGCAGTATTTTGTTTTTTACAAGCATTTCGCTACACCCGCAATAACATCTGCTAAATATGTGTATGTAACCAATAAAACATTTTTGTAGTGATGAAGTAGTGATGAAGTCACTCTCCTCCACTTTGAGCCAGGAGAGATTGACATGCATAATGTTTCCTATCTGTGTACATCCAAGGGCCAGCCGTGCTGCCCTGTTCTGAGCCAATTGCAATTTTCCTAAGTCCCGCTTTGTGGCACCTGACCACACGAATGAACAGTAGTCCAGGTGCGACAAGACTAGAGCCTGTAGGACCTGCCTTGTTGATAGTTCTGTTAAGAAGTTAGAGTAACACTTTATTATGGACAGACTTCTCCACATCTTAGCTACTGTTGAATCAATATGTTTTGACCATGACAGTTTCCAATCCAGGGTTACTCCAAGCAGTTTAGTCACCTCAACTTGCTCAATTTCCACATTATTTATTACAAGATTTAGTTGAGGTTTAGGATTTAGTGAATGACTTGTCCCAAATACAATGGTTTTAGTTTTTGACATATTTAGAACAAATGTATTCCTTGCCACCCATTCTGAAACTAACTGCAGCTCTTTGTTGTGCTGCAGTTATTTCAGTCGCTGTAGTAGCTGACGTGTAAAGTGTTGAGTCATCCGCATACATAGACACACTGGCTTTACTAAAAGCCAGTGGCATGTCATTAGAAAAGATTGAAAAAAGTAAAGGGCCTAAACAGCTACCCTGGGAAATTCCTGATTCTACCTGGATTATGTTGGAGAGGCTTCCATTAAAGAACATCCTCTGTGTTCTGTTAGACAGGTAACTCTTTATCCACAATATAGCAGGGGGTGTAAAGCCATAACTAAAGTTTTTCCAGCAGCAGACTATGATCGATAATGTCAAAAGCCACACTGAAGTGTAACAAAATAGCCCCCACAATCTTTTTATCATCAATTTCTCTCAGCTAATCATCAGTCATTTCTGTATGTGCTGTGCTTGTTGAATGTCCTTCCCTATAAGCGTGCTGAAAGTCTGTTGTCAATTTGTTTACTGTAAAATAGCATTGTATCAGGTCAAATACAATTTTTTCCAAAACTTTACTAATGGTTGGTAACAGGCTAATTGGTAGGCTATTTGAGCCAGTAAAGGGGGCTTTAATATTCTTAGGTAGCGGAATTACTTTTGTTTCCCTCCAGGCCTGAGGGCCTACTAGGCTTAAATTGAAGATATGGCAAATAGGAGTGGCAATATTGTCCGCTATTATCCTCAGTAATTTTCCATCCAAGTTGTCAGACCCCGGTGGCTTGTCATTGTTGATAGACACCAATAATTATTTCAATTCTTGTCTTTCATAATTTGGTCAGATATACTTGGATGTATAGCTTGAGCGTTTGTTGCTTGCATGTCTTGCCTAAGTTTGCTAATCTTGCTAATGAAAATAATAATTAAAATAGTTGCAAATATCAGTCGGTTTTGTGATGATTGAGCCATCTGATTCAATGAATGATGGAGCTGAGTTTGCCCTTTTCCCAAAATTTCATTGAAGGTGCGCCAAAGCTTTTTACTATCATTCTTTATATCATTTATCTTTGTTTCATAGTATAGATTCTTCATATTTTTATTCAGTTTAGTCACATGATTTCTCAATTTGCAGTACGTTTGCCAATTGGTTGCCCTGCCAGACTTATTTGCCTCATCCCTCTCAACCATACCATTTTTCAATTCCTCATCAAGCCACAGGGATTTAACAGTTTTTACAGTCATTTTCTTAATTGGTGCATGCTTATTAGTAACTGGGATAAGCAATTTCATAAATGTGTCAAGTGCAACGTCTGTTTGCTGCTCATTACACACCACAGACCAATAAATATTTTTTACATCAACAACATACAAATCACTACAGAACTTCTTGCAGGACCTCTTATACACTATATTAGGCCCAGCCTTTGGAACTTTGGTTTTTCTAGATATGGCTACTTTATTGTGATAACTACATCCGATGGATCTGGATACTGCTTTCAAGCACATTTCTGCAGCATTAGTAAATATGTGATCAATACATGTTGATGATTACTTCCTGTGCTGTTTGTAACTACCCTGGTAGGTTGACTGATAACCTGAACCAAGTTGCAGGCACTGGTTACATTTTGAAGCTTTTTCTTGAGTGGGCAGCATGATGAAAGCCAGTCAATATTTAATATCACCCAGAAAATATACCTCTGTTGATATCACATACATTATCAAGCATTTCACACGTTGTCCAGATACTGACTGTTAGCACTTAGGGGTCTATAGCAACTTCCCACAAGAATGGGGTTTAGGGGAGGCAGATGACCCTGTAGCCATATTACTTAAACAGTATTTAACATGAGATCCTCTCTTACCTTTACAGGAATATGGTTCTGAATATAAACAGCAACACCTCCACCACTGGCATTTCTGTATTTTCGGTAAATGTTATAACCTTGTATTGCTACCACTGTATCAAAGGTATTGTCTAAGTGAGTTTCAGAGTTAGTCAGAATATGAATGTCATATGTTACTAGCAAGTTATTCATTTTATGAACCTTGTTTCTTAAGCTACATGTATTACTCATTTTCTGGTTGAATAAAACTGTTACATTAGTTTGTAAGATAACTTTAGACTGTTTTATTGTATTACAAAAGTAATATTGAATTGTGTTTGGTTGACAATGCAAACAAATATCAAAAGTTAAAGGAAATATATGTAATGCCTGAGTAGTTTCATCTGAGCCACAGGCTTAAACGGTCAAAGAGGAGTAGCGTCTATAATAAAAGTCTAAGGCCATTTAAACGAATTGGGTTTTATGCAAAGAAATCCTGAAATCAGCATTTATCAGGATCTGTGCTATGTGGAATCCTTGGGACGTCGCATCAATTTGTAAGTCGCTCTGGATAAGAGCGTCTGCTAAATGACGTAAATGTAATGTAAATGTACTTCATTGAAGTTTACATTTTAAATGGTTAAGTTAAGGGTTAGGGTAAGGTTTAGGGTAGGGAAGTCCCAAAGATCCCAGATGGAACTGACAATCTTATCAGTGCTTAATGATGGCAAAGTCTATATTATAAAGCCATTTCTCAAGGATTTTGTTCTTTAGATTTAACTATATAAGATCAAATAAACCCTTAGGTGACTCAAGAGACAAGAAATTGACCTCCGGAAGTCCTCCAAATCTTTCTTCTGTATACTCAACAATCCTTTATGAATCATAATCTTTTTGTTCTGTTTAGAATAATACGCTTCGAAGAAAAAGGATATGTCACAAAGAGGAAAACCTGGGAGCAAGAAATGCATACAACAGAGTAGATTGTTTGTATAATATGGATGGGGTTTACTCATACATACATGCAGTATTATTAAATATTTGTTTCCCCAGAAAACATGCATGTGGCCCTTTAGATGCACCCACAGTAGAAAAAAACGAGGCTACTGCAGTGGCAATGAATTGTCAGTCACCAGGTGAGCCCTGCTATCATGGGACAGCGGGCATGTCACTGCACTGTAGATTATGCGTCAATTGCAGTGAGCGGGTTAACAAATACTATAGTTTCACTGGAATTTGTGGGAGAAATTATGTTTTCTGAAGCTTTCCAGTCATCCACTTGCATTTGAACTCAAAATGATTATTTGGTAGACATTGTGGCAGCACTGTCTTGGAACCATATGTGTGTATATTTGCATTATGGATGAAAATATAGTCCATGCCTTCTATTACTTCATAGTGCATTATAATTACCTAATATTATGATCATTATAAATTTACACTTGTTATATGAAAAGCCTATGAAAATGTATAAACGCATATAATGCATTCACAATACTTCAATTCTGCCTCGAACAAATGTGAAGACAAATGCTTTCAATTCTTCACACTGTGGCATGTGGATTGGTATGGTTTGGTGAACCACGCTCACATGCAGAGTAATCTTACCTGAGACCTAAATGGCTAGTCTTTAGCTCTGTGGGATATTCAACGCCCGGCCGGGTCACATAGACATTGGGCGTCCTACTAAATGCATTTTGTGAGATTCGACACCCGGTCAGTCGCATTATACACTGAGTGTCCTACTAAATACATTGTGTGAGCTTTGATTGAGGTAATTCCGCTGAGCTATTGCCTGGGGGAAGTAGTCTAAACCTGCGTTGGCAGCTTTCTCACTTGCAGGACGCCAGTGGTGACAGATGCGTGAAGCTGCAGACGTTCCCTGATTATAGGCTTGGGCAATAATCAGCTTGGTGGAGTCGTGCTCTGCTTTGCTCACCCTCTCATTTCTACTGGCTTACCCTCTGTGTAAGATTACTCCCACCGTTGATTCTCTGGAGATTCAGATCCATCCGTTAACGTCACTATGATATTGAGTGCAAATACTCTATCTGTGATAGAAAATCAAATGGAACCGAGAAAGAGAACTCATTAGTCAGTGGGTGGGTGCGTGCGTGCGTGTGTGGGTGGGTTGTTTGAAGGGGGGATTGCGACTGCACTAATGTTGCTGTAAATTGTGAATGTTGACATTTGTGCATTCCCATTATGTTTGACAGTTAAAGAAATAGTTCACTCCAAAATCAAGGTTTGTCAAACATTTACAGACCTCCAAAGTGGTCTAATGTTGAGATAAGTCCATGTCCTGTGCCATCTGTTGTATAGATCCAGCTCTATAACTCAATCCCAAATGAATGGGAAAGATTGACACCGTACAATTTACTCATATTAGACGGTGCCTATCTCTCCCATTCATTTGTGGTCACAGGATCTACACAGCAGATGGAATGGGGGGTGAAGCGTGGACTCATCTCAACATTAGACCTCTGCAAGCAGGCTGCAGTTCAAATGTAAATAAAAAGGAGAAAGCACAAGACATGAATCAGAGGCATCAACCAGCAATAGAAACATTGTAGCTGGAAGATACTGTGGCCAAATGGCTGTAACTGTATCTAAATTTCCTCAAATTAATACAATACATTTATATATGTTTTAATATTTCAAGTTTATCTATAAATTGGTGAATAAGAATAACACATTCTCTGTTTATAAGGGTCCCATAGAAATTGGAATTAGTCTGGAAGATGTTTCAGATAAACAACTTAACAATCACATCTAATGTGAATGAAGATGCAATGAGCCATACACTTTTGCTACATTTTGCAATGACAGATAGCATCTGTCAACATAGGCTGTATCTCCTCTGTAGTGCGATTGATACGGCAGGGCTTGGAAACTATCACGGATTACAAAGTGAAACCCACCCGTGAGCTGCCCAGCGACGTGAGCCTACCACACAAGCTAAATGCCTTCTATGCTCACTTTGAGGCAAGCAACACTGAACCATGCATGAAAGCACCAGCTGTTCTGGACGACTGTGTGATCTCACTCTCCATAGCCAATGTAAAACCTTTGAACAGGTTAACATTCACGGCCGCGGGATACCAGGATGCATACTCAGAGCGTAATCAGCTGGCAAGGGTCTTCCCTGACATTGTCAATCTCTCTCTGACCCGGTCTATAATAACAATTGTTTCAAGCAGACCACCATAGTCCTCGTGCCCAACAAACAACGAATAAGTAAGCTGCTTAAATGACTATTGCCCAGTAGCCCTCACATCTACAGTACCAGGCAAAAGTTCGGACACACCTACTTATTCAAGGGTTTTTCATTATTTTATACATTGTAGAATAGTGAAGATATCAAAACTATGAAATAACACATATGGAATCATGTAGTAACCAAAAAAGACAAATCTAAATATATTTTATATTCTTCCAAGTAGCCACCTTTTGCCTTGATGTCATGGTCTTGGAAATGAGCGGACCAAGGCGCAGCGTGAGTATAGTTCCACATATTTATTTAAGTGAAACTAACAAAACAAAATAACAAAACTTACAAAGACCGTGAGGACGTACTGCCCAAACACACAAACAAACAATCAATATCCCACAAAACACAGGTGGGGAAATAGCTACCCAAATATGGTTCCCAATCAGAGGCAACGATAAACAGCTGCCTCTAATTGGGAACCACATTAGCACCAACATAGAAATAGATATACTAGATCACCCCCTAGTCACGCCCTGACCTACTACACCATAGAGAACCAAGGGCTCTCTATGGTCAGGGTGTGACACTTGATGACAGCTTGGCATTCTCTCAATCAGCTTCATAAGGCAGTCACTTGGAATGCATTTCAATTAACAGGTGTGCCTTGTTTAAAATTAATTTCTGGAATCTCTTTGCTTCTTAAAACCCGTTGTGGATAGGGGGCAGTATTTTCACGGCCGGATAAAAAACGAATATGCATATAATTAGTCGATTTGGATAGAAAACACTCCAAAGTTTCTAAAACTGTTTGAATTGTGTCTGTGAGTATAACAGAACTCATATGGCAGGCAAAAACATGAGAATATTCCATGCAGGAACTGGCCTGTCTGACAATTTGTAATCTCTATCAAAATGACAGCATCTGAGCTGTTACGTGACACTTTCTAAGGCTTCCATTGGCTCTCTAAAGCCTTCAGAAAGCGGATTGACGCGTCTCCTGTCTCTGGGCAGATAACAGGAGCAGAGTTTGTCAGTGGTCTGCCTGGGAACAGAGAGACTGGAGATGCGCGTTCACGAGACCTCGCCATTTTTTTTCTTTCCCTCTTTGAATGAATACAACGTTGTCCGGTTGGAATATTATCGCTATTTTACGAGAAAAATAGCATAAAAATGTGTTTTAAACAGCGTTTGACATGCTTCTAAGTACGGTAATGGAATATTTTGACATTTTTTGTCTGGAAATGCGCTCGCGCGTTACCCTTTGGATAGTGACTTGAACACACGAACAAAACGGAGGTATTTGGATATAACTATGGATTATTTGGAACCAAAACAACATTTGTTGTTGAAGTAGAAGTCCTGGGAGTGCATTCTGACAAAGAACAGCAAAGGTAATCCAATTTTTCTAATAGTAATTCTGAGTTTAGTGAGCCCCGAAGTTGGCGGGTGTCTGAATAGCTAGCCTGTGATGGCTGAGCTATGTACTCAGAATATTGCAAAATCTGCTTTTGCCGAAAAGCTATTTTAAAATCTGACACAACGGTTGCATAAAGGAGTTCTGTATCCATAATTCTTAAAATAATTGTTATGTATTTTGTCAACGTTTATGATGAGTAATTTAGTAAATTCACCGGAAGTTTTCAGTGGGTATGCTAGTTCTGAACATCACATGCTAATGTAAAAAGCTGTTTTTTGATATAAATATGAACTTGATTGAACAAAACATGCATGTATTGTATAACATAATGTCCTAGGAGTGTCATCTGATGAAGATCATCAAAGGTTAGTGCTGCATTTAGCTGTGGTTTTGGTTTTTGTGACATATATGCTTGCTTTGAAAATGGCTGTGTGATTATTTTTGGCAGGGAACTCTCCTGACATAATCTAATGTTTTGCTTTCGCTGTAAAGCCTTTTTGAAATCGGACAATGTGGTTGGATTAACGAGAGTCTTATCTTTCAAATGGTGTAAAATAGTCATATGTTTGAGAAATTGAAGTTATAGCATTTTTAAGGTTTTTGTATTTCGCGCCACGCTCTACCGTTGGATATTTGGCGAGGCGTTCCGCTAGCGGAACGTCTGTCCTCATTAATGTGTTTGAGCCAATCAGTTGTGTTGTGACAAGATAGGGGTGGCATACAGAAGATAGCTCTATTTGGTAAAAGACCAAGGCCATATTATGTCAAGAACCGCTCAAATCAGCAAAGAGAAACGACAATCCATTATTACTTTAAGACCAGTGGCGGTTCTAGACCATTTCAACTGGGGGGGCGAAGCTGGGGCCAGTTGTACTGTTAGAGGTTCCAGTTACATTAGACGTTATTGTTGTCATATCGTTTTCTTCACTGCATTGCAGGCATTAGCAGGCAAAAGACCATGTTCATAATCATTCAACAATTTATTTGCATTCCCATTATAATTTTCATTTGCATTACATATTCAGTATCAGGTCACATCAACTGTGTTCTCCGGTTTTTATGTTTTTTTTGCAAAAAGATCAGCAAATTCATCTAGACTCAAGGCCTTTGCCCTCCTTGACTCAATACTTAACACACCTAAATTGCTTAATCTGTCATCTGACATTGTGGACCTGAGATACGTTATTTCATACTCCACATTTAGGGGGGCCACAACGGGGTCCAAAATTGTTGTCCCCCCCCCACAGAACCGCAAGTGTTTAAGACACAAAGGTCTCAATACGGAACATGTCAAGAACTTTGAAAGTCAAGTGCTATGATGAAACTGGTTCTCATGAGGTACACCATAGGAAAGGAAGAGTTACCTCTAATGAACATATCCTCTGCAACAGAGTTACCAACCTCAGAAATTGCAGCACAAATAAATGCTTCACAGAGTTCAAGTAACAGACACATCTCAACATCAATTGTTTAGAGACTGGTTGAATCAGGCATTCATGGTCGAATTGCTGCAAAGAAACCAATACTAAAAGGGCACCAATAAGAAGAAAAGACTTGCTTGGGACAAAAAACCTGAGCAATGGACATTAGACCGGTGGAAATCTGTCCTTTGGTCTGATGAGTTAAAATTGGAGATTTTTGGTTCCAACCTTGTGTCTTTGTGAGAAACAGAGTAGGGGAACGGATGATCTCAGCATGTGGGGTTCCCACCTTCAAGCATGGAGGAGGTGGTTTGATGGTGCTTTGCTGGTGACACTGTCTGTGATTTATTTAGAATTCAAGGCACACTTAAGCAGCATAGCTACCACAGCATTCTGCAACAATACGCCATCCCATCTGGTTTGCACTTAGTGGGACTATCATGTGTACAATGACCCAACACACCTCCAGGGTATGTAAGGGTTATTTGACCAAGACAAAGAGGGATGGAGTGCTGCATCAGATTACATGGCATCCATAATCACCCGACCTCAACCCAATTGAGATGGTTTGGGATGAGTTGGACAGCAGAGTGAAGGAAAAGCAGGCAATAAGTGCTCAGCATATGTGGGAACTCCTTTAAGACTGTTGGAAAAGCATTCCATGGGAAGCTGGATGAGAGAATGCCAAGAGTGTGCAAAGCTGTCATCAAGGCAAAGAGTAGCTACTTTTTTGGTTATTACATGATTCCATGTGTATCTTCACTATTATTCTACAATGTAGAAAATAATCAAAATAAAGAAAAATCATTGAATGAATAGGTGTGTCCACTTTTGACTGGTACTGTATATCAATGAAATGATTTCCAAGGATGGTCATTGCTCACATCAACACCATCATCCCAGACCCACTCCAATTTGCATACTGTCCCAACAGATCCACAGATGACGGAATCTCTATTGCACTATACACTGCCCTCAGCCACATGGTCAAAAGGAATATCTACTGCATGTTAGAATGCTGTTCATTGACTACAGTTCAGCTTGTCCCCTCCAAGCTCATCACCAAACTCAGGACCGTGGGATTGAACACCTCCATCTGCAACTGGATCGTGGACTTCCTGACGGGCCACCCCCAGGCGGTGAGGGTAATTAACAACACATACCTTGCTGGGGCTGTAGTCGGACGGGTCAGGAGCTTCAAGTTCCTCGGTGTCCACATCACTAATGAATTAACATGGTTCACACACACACCAACACAGTTGTGAAGAGGGTACGTCAGCGCCTATTCCCCTTCAGGAAAGATTTGGCATGGATCCCCAAAAAGTTATACAGCTGCACCATTGAGAGCATCTTGACTGGCTGCATCACTGCTTAGTACGGCAACTGCAAGGCACCTGACAGCAAGGTACTACAGAGGGTAGTGAGTTTGGCGCAGTACATCACTGGGGCTGAGCTCGCTGCCATCCAGGATCTCTACACCAGGCGGTGTCAGAGGACGGCCCCAAAAAGTTGTCCAAGACTCCAGCCACTCAAACCAGAGTCTATTCTCTCTGCTACTTTTACTCATTTTTGTTATTCGTTATTCACTATGCATTTGTGCTTTGTGTCACTGTTGTTTGAAACTGTTGTTTGAAAAGGACCCGTAAGTAAGCAATGAAACTTGATAGTATCCAATTATACTTAGAATTGACCCTTTGTTAAGCCCCCCCCCCCCCCCGGACAACATTTTCCCGGGAAGTGGAGACATCTAGGAGCAACAACCACTCAGCTCCGAAGTGGTAAGCCGCACAAGCTCACAGAACGGGACCACCGAGTGTGTAAAAATCGTCTGAATGAAAGCAAGTCCCGCAGAAATATTCTAACATCTAGTGGAAAGCCTTCCCAGAAGAGTGGAGACTGTTATAGCAGCAAAGGGGTGACCGACTCCATATTAATGCAGACGAGCAGGTGTCCACATACTTTGGTCATGTAGTGTTTCTGAACGCTTACATCGAATGTCTTACTTCGACTGTCATATTTCCAACATAACCAAGAAGACCACAGGTATCACAAGACTTCAATGGTGCTGTAAGAAGGGCAACCTCATGTTTCTTCAGACTGCAGAGAAAATAACTAACATCATGGTGACGTCATATAGAAAGAGCATAAAGAATATCACAGTACAATCCTTCCATAGTGCATTCCTTTCATATCAGTGGGAAAGAAGTCTCTCGCATTGTTCACCAACATCAAGCACCAACACTGCATAACAGCAGGCATTGCATGTAACATATACAGTATAACGCACTCCATTCCACTTCTACAAGCCACAAAGTCTTGCATGGTCAGAAGCACGCAGAGCAAGTAATTGGTATCATGTTTTGAACACGGATGGACCAGTGCTGCTGGATAGAAGATAGTATGAAGAGAAACAGATGGTGGTTTTTATAACACATTTGTTTTGTGTTTGGTCACCCGTGCTGATGGCTATCACATCATGGAAGGTTCACGCAGGGTTCAGGCCTTTTTCCTCTCACTGAAATAGACAGCGCAGCAATAAGTCTCCGTTGCCTGATATTAACCCTTCGAAAGTACCTGGGTGCTCAAAAGATTATGCTAATCCTGCTAATCCTTGGCTGTTCTGACTCGGAACGTCCTTCGACTCGCAAGGTGTTCGCTGACACTCGGCAGAATCAAAGAGGACATTTGTCTAGGCGCAGATTGATGCTAAGTAAGCAGCGTCTGTGTTTTTTTTATGATTCACTCACGCTTTGCATTTGGCACTGGAAAGTCGTTTTGCGTTAATGTAATGCATCAGAGGTGGAGTCGTGATTTTAAAGGGGGCAAAAGTACATCCCTACTGCGTGCCTAAACTTTCATTTCAGATTGATGCCTGAGTGTGGCAAACTGTTACTTCTTATCCAGCAAGGTGCTTTGCCAACTCACTGGCTTATTCTCAAAGGAAGTAGTTTGCATCAGTTCTTATGTCTTTCATTACCGTTAATAAATATAAATGCAATTTATGGACTCTACCTCATGTTAATGACCTGATACATCTTTGAACATGCAATGTCTGAGCCGTCACCATCTTTCAACACAACAGCCTGCATGGTCACTTTGATTGAATGATTTGTTGAACTGAAAAGCCTGGCCATGTCAAAATATATTTGCCTACAATGTAAGAAAAGCTACTTAGACAATCTACCTCGTCATTAGACAGTTGAGCCAAGTTTAGTACAGTATTAGTCAGGGGTCAGAGAGTTGAGGTCTATGTTAGGTTTACAGATGGGGCTTAACTAATCCGGAGGTAACCACAATGTCACCACCATGTGTGAAGTCAATCCAGTTAAACTAAGAATGTAAACCAGGTAACCTGTCTCCTTATTATGTTTATACTGAAGGTTGGGCTTCATGGCATGACAAATATTAGTGGGTCATTTCTATTCACACCATCTGTTGGCATAACCATTGTCTCATTTGTGTGTCTTCAACTAGATCACTAAGAAACAGATTCCCAAGACACCAATTATGATTTAGTATAATTATTAGTATTTTCTGCAGTGCCCCAGTTTACAATAATCTGCACTATTACAAGAGGCTTTCAGTATTTCTCTTCATGTTTCCAAATAAAGCACATTTTTCTCATCACCCTGCTTACTATAGACCCTCTTGCTGTCCTTATTGCTTCTTGATTGAACTGGATGAGTACACCCCATAATCAAATTCAAAACATTGTTACCTGTCGTGTTGCTCACCAACAGTTTCTGATTTTAACTTGGACCCTAGTTAATAATGATGTTTGATATATTTTTGATTATCACTTAAATTGTAAGCGTAGGACTGCTGGTAGTTTAGTGGCACCTACCTTCCCCAATTCAAAATTCGAAAGAAGTATTTAGGCAGTCGTTTCTCAAGAAACCCACAGAAAGAGCTTGTGGTCTCAACACGTCTAGTCATACCAAGCAGAAGCAACTACTACTTCGAAAGCTAACAAGATGTTTCCCTTTTTTTACCTCAGCACGGCATTCATTAAATTAAGTTTGTCTGTGTGTGTGTGTGTGTGTGTGTGTGCGCATGTGAGGTGAATATTAGATGGTGTTACCATTCTTCATAGACACAGAAAATGACAGTATAGCTTAGGCCATGTTTATTTTGCAGGGAAGTGCTGTCACCGATCCGATCATGTTACAATACATACTTCCTGGATATGGCAGATTAGCATATCCAGACTTAAATAGTTCTAAACCCCCACTTTATACTGTATGTTACAATGATTACATGTTTAGAAATACCAAGAACATAAACATATTCCATGCTCACTAGTCACAGAAAGTGCTCAAATTATTGATACAGTATACAGTGTCTTCGTAAAGTATTCAGACCCCTTGACTTTTTCCACATTTTGTTACATTACAGCCTTATTCTAAAACGGATTAAAAAAATAAATAATCCGCAGCAATCTACACACAATGCCCCATAACGATAAAGCAAAAACAATAAATAAAAAAACAGAAATAACTTATTTACATAATTATTCAAACCAATTGCTATGAGACTCGACATTGAGCTCAGGTGCATCCTGTTTCCATTGATCATCCTTGAGATGTTTCTACAACTTGATTGGAGTCCACCTGTGGTAAATTCAATTGATTAGACATGATTTGGAAACCACACACCTGTCTATATAAGGTCCCACAGTTGACAGTGCTTGTCGGTGCAAAAACCAAGCCACGAGGTCGAAGGAATTGTCCGTAGAGCGCCGAGACAACTGTGTGTAGACACAGATCTGGGGAAGGGTATCAAAACATTTCTGCAGCATTGAAGGTCCCAAGAACACAGTGGCCTCCATCATTCTTGAATGGAAAAAGTTTGGAACCCCCAAGAGCTGGCCGCCCGGCCAAATTGATTAATCGGGTGAGAAGGGTCTTGGTCAGGGAGGTGACCAAGAACCTGATGGTCACTCTGACAGAGCTCTAGAGTTCCTCTGTGGTACTAAGTCATGTTTTGCAGAGGGGTCAAATACTTATTTCCCTCATTAAAATGCAAATCAATTTATAACATTTTTGACATGCATTTTTTTCTGGATATTTTTGTTGTTATTCTGTCTCTCACTGTTCAAATAAACCTACCGTTAAAATTATAGACTGATCCTTTCTTTATCAGTGGGCAAACATACAAAATCTGCAGGGGATCAAATACTCCCCCCCCCCCCCCCCCCCGTATATGCAGTTTGGATACTGATTTTGATACAGAGCACATTGACAACAGATCAATAATGATAATAGCACAGTGAAATTACAAATCTTAATGCGCATGTCAACTCAACAAAAACAAGCTTCCGAGTGCTGATGTGTCCATATGTATTGGCAAATTCATAAATCAAATGCGTTTTCACATTGTAATACAGAGCAGGCTTTGAAAAGCAGGTCTGCCAGGACTGATAGTACCAAAGACAAGTAACTGACCGCAACACAATCAATTTATACTGAACAAAAATATAGAAATGCACCATGCAACGATTTCATTGATTTTACTGAGTTACAGTTCATATGAGGAAATCAGTCAATTGAAATAAATTCATTAGGCCCTAATCTATGGATTTCAAATTACTGTGAATGCAGATATGCATCTGTTGGTAAGATACCTAAAATCAATGGGACTCAGGATTTCGTCATGGGGTATTTTTGTGCATTCAAATTGCCATCAATAAACTACCATTGTGTTCGTTGTCCGTAGCTTATGTCTGCCCATACCATAACCCCACCTCCACCATGGGGCACTCTGTACACAACGTTGACATCAGCAAACCGCTCACCCACAAGGCGCCATACACATGATCTGCGTTTGTGACGTACTGCCAAATTCTCTAAAATGACGTTGGAGGCAGCTTATGGCAGAGAAATGAACATTCAATTCTCTGGCAACAGCTCTGGTGGACATTACTGCAGTCAGCATGCCAATTGCACGCTTCCTCAAAACATTACCTCAAAAAGCACTAATCGCTCAGCGCTATCTAAGACACATACCCCGGATGGTGCAAGGGGAACTGCTCCTGCTGTTTAACCTTGAAGAAATATGTATTTTTTCTGATTGGTTTCTATAAACTAGGGTACCGGTGAGCATTTCTTGTAGTGGACAACTATTTGGAGCTGTTACAAGGTCATTCATAATTTGCCTTTTTTTAAAGTAAATACATTAAGACAGCATTTCCAACTCGGTCCTGGGGACTCCAAGGGATACATGTTTTGGTTTTTGCCCTAGCACTACACAGCTGATTCAAATAATCAGCTCATCAATCAAGCTTTGATTATTTGAATCAGCCGTGTAGTGTTGGGGGAAAAAACAAAACGTGCACCCCTTGGGCTCTCCAGGACCGAGTTTGGGAAACGCTGCACTAAGAAATAAAGGGGAAACATATAGCGAAAAGTAAATTCTCTGGCAACAGATCTGGTGGATATTCCTGCAGCCAGCATGCCAATTGCACGCTCCCTCAAAACTTGAGACATCTGTGGCATCTGTGTTGTGTGACAAAACTGCACATTTTAGAGTGGTCTTTTATTGTCCCCTGCACAAGGTGCACCTGTGTAATGATCATGCTGTTTAATCAGCTTCTTGATCTGTCAGGTGGATGGATTATCTTGGTTATGGATAAATGCTCACTAACAGGGATGTAAATACATTTGAGGGAAATAAGCTTTTTGTGCGTATGGAACATTTCTCTGATCTTTTATTTTAGCTCATGAAACATGGGACCACCACTTTACATGTTGCGTTTATATTTTTATTCAGTGTATGATGACAAATTCCCATCAATTTCAGTTACTGGCCCAATGCTCTAATAAACATAATATCTAGCCTTTACCAAACACTGATGAACAATTCAATAATCCTGTTTGATGGTGCATGTAATTGACATATCCCCACTGTATGTCACACTTAATGTTTACCAATACCATGGCGAATCAATGAATGTGACTTCTTGCCCATTGCATAGCAATGCAGGAGAATCTGGCAGGCTGTAAATGAAGATCCAAGCTTTTTTACCACTGTTAGGTCATGTACAGGTCAACCAGTAATCGGTTAATTCAATAAAGCTGTGCAAGGGGGACCTATGACGGTGGCCAGGGTTACGCAGAGTTCTGCATCCTCGCTATATTTATTACCCTCCTCTGTAGCTGCCTTCAATTCTGTGAAGACTTAATTACTCACTGTCAGAAGAACTGGGGGGACTGCTTTCTATTTATGATTTACAAGCAATCAGGCCGTAGACCTGCACGCAACAAAGGCAAGTCACTTACTTTAAAGCAAACTTCAAATCAGATGCAGTCAAGCATTTGCTCCCATGATATTTCTGCTGAGCCCCTATCCAGTCTAATCCCAAATGACCTCTGGCTTGTAGATATGCACATCAATGTGGACTATAGTGTTTTACCGGCTCCTGACGATGTATGTGTGATGTATGGTCTATGCTGAGAGACATTCCATTTTGAATGTGGGTTGACTGCTGTAAATAGCACCTAAGATACAGATGCAATTAATAACTCTGCCACTAACTGTGGACGCTTCATATCTGCAGTGGTTTTCATAAATATAGCATGTATTTTATTTATACAGATGAGTGAGTTGGGCCCCTGTGAAGTACTTATCAAATCAAAGTTTATTTGTCACGTGCATTGAATACAACAGGTGTAGACCTTACAGTGAAATGCTTACTTACAGGCTCTAACCAATAGTGCAAAAAAAGGTATTAGGTGAACAATAGGTAGGTAAAGAAATAAAACAACAGTCAAAAGACAGGCTATAAACAGTAGCGAGGCTATAAAAGTAGTGAGGCTACATACAGACTGGTTAGTCAGGCTGATTGAGGTAGTATGTACATGTAGATATGGTTAAAATGACTACGCATATATGATGAACAGAGAGTAGCAGTAGCGTAAAAGAGGGGTTGGTGGGTGTGGGTGGGACACAATGCAGATAGCCCGGTTAGCCACTGTGCGGGAGCACTGGTTGGTCGGCCCAATTGAGGTAGTATGTACATGAATGTATAGTTAGTGACTATGCATAAATGATTAACAAAGAGTAGCAGCAGCGTAAAAAGAGGGGTTGGGGGGGACAAACAATGCAAATAGTCCGGGTAGCCATTTGATTACCTGTTCAGGAGTCTTATGGCTTGGGGGTAAAAACTGTTGAGAAGCTTTTTGTCTTAGACTTGGCACTCCGGTACCGCTTGCCATGCGGTAGTAGAGAGAACAGTCTATGACTGGGGTGGCTGGGGACTTTGACAATTTTTATGGCCTTCCTCTGACACCACCTGGTGTAGAGGTCCTGGATGGCAGGCAGCTTAGCCCCAGTGATGTACTGGGCCGTACGCACTACCCTCTGTACTACCCTAGTCAGCCTTGCGGTCAGAGGCCGAGCAGTTGCCGTACCAGGCAGTGATGCAACCAGTCAGGATGCTCTCGATGTTGCAGCTGTAGAACCTTTTGAGGATCTCAGGACCCATGCCAAATCTTTTTAGTTTCCTGAGGGGGAATAGGCTTTGTCGTGCCCTCTTCACGACTGTCTTGGTGTGTTTGGACCATTCTAGTTTGTTGTTGATGTGGACACCAAGGAACTTGAGGCTCTCAACCTGCTCCACTACAGCCCTGTCGATGAGAATTGGGGTGTGCTCAGTCCTCCTTTTCCTATAGTCCACAATAATCTCCTTAGTCTTGGTTACGTTGAGGGATAGGTTGATATTCTGGCACCACCCGGCCAGGTCTCTGACTTCCTCCCTATAGGCTGTCTCGTCGTTGTCGGTGATCAGGCCTACCACTGTTATGTCGTCTGCAAACTTAATGATGGTGTTAGAGTCGTGGGTGAACAGGGAGTACAGGAGGGGACTGAGCACGCACCCCTGGGGAGCTCCAGTGTTGAGGATCAGCGTGGCAGATGTGTTGCTACCTACCCTCACCACCTGGGGGCGGCCCGTCAGGAAGTCCAGGATCCAGTTGCAGAGGGAGGTGTTTAGTCCCAGGATCCTTAGCTTAGTGATGGGATTTGAGGGTACTATGGTGTTGAACGCTGAGCTGTAGTCAATGAATAGCATTCTCATGTAAGTGTTCCTTTTGTCCAGGTGAGAAAGGGCAGTGTGGAGTGCAATAGAGATTGCATCATCTGTGGATCTGTTTGGGCGGTATGCAAATTGGAGTGGGTCTAGGGTTTCTGGGATAATGGTATTGATGTGAGCCATTACAAACCTTTCAAAGCACTTCATGGCTGCAGATGTGAGTGTTACAGGCCTGTAGTCTTTTAGGCACGTTGCCTTTGTGTTCTTGGGCACAGGGACTATGGTGGTCTGCTTGAAACATGTTGGTATTACAGACTTAATCAGGGACATGTTGAAAATGTCAGTGAAGACACCTGCCAGTTGGTCAGCACATGCCCGGAGCACACGTCCTGGTAATCCGTCAGGCCACGCAGGCTTGTGTATGTTGACCTGTTTAAAGGTCTTACTCACGTCGTCTACGGAGAGCGTGATCACACAGTCGCCTGGAACAGCTGATGCTCTCATGCATGCCTCAGTGTTGCTTGCCTAGAAGCGAGCATAGAAGTGATTTAGCTCGTCTGGTAGGCTCGTGTCACTGGGCAGATCGCGGCTGTGCTTCCCTTTGTAGTCTGTAATAGTTTGCAAGCCCTGCCACATAAGACGAGCGTCGGAGCCGGCGTAGTATGATTCAATCTTAGCCCTGTATTGACGCTTTGCCTGTTTGATGGTTTGTCACAGGGCGTAGCAGGATTTCTTGTAAGCTTCCGGGTTAGAGTCCCGCACCTTGAAAGCGGCAGCTCTACCCTTTAGCTCAGTGAGAATGTTGCCTTTAATCCATGGCTTCTGGTTGGGGTATGTACGTACAGTCACTGTGGGGACGACGTCATCGATGAACTTATTGATGAAGCCAGTGACTGATGTGGTGAACTCCTCAATGCCATCGGAAGAATCCCGGAACATGTTCCAGTCTGTGATAGCAAAACAGTCCTGTATTTTAGCATCTGCTTCATCTGACCACTTTTTATAGACCGAGTCACTGGTGCTTCCTGCTTTAATTTTTGCTTGTAAGCAGGAATCAGGAGGATAGAGTTGTGGTCGGATTTACCAAAATGGAGGGTGAGGGAGAGCTTTGTACGCATCTCTGTGTGTGGAGTACAGGTGATCTAGAATTTTTTCCCCCTGGTTGCACATTTAACATGTTGATGGAAATTTGGTAGAACTGATTTAAGTTTCCCTGCATTAAAGTCTCCGGCCAAGTGGTTTCCTGTTTGCTTATTTCCTTATACAGCAGACTGAGTGTGGTCTTAGTGCCAGCATCTGTCTGTGGTTGTAAATAAACAGCCACGAAAAGTATAGCTAAAAACTCTCTAGGCAGGTAGTGTGGCCTGCAATTTATCACAATATACTCTACTTCAGGCGAGCAAAATCTAGAGACTTCATTAGATTTCGTGCACCAGCTGTTGTTTACAAATATGCACAGACCGCCTCCCCTCGTCTTACCGGAGTGTGCTGTTCTATCTGGCCGGTGCAGCGTGTATCCCGCTAGCTGAATATCCATGTCATCATTCAGCCACGATTCCGTGAAACATAGGATATTACAGTTTTTGATGTCCCGTTGGTAGGATATTCGTGATCGTACCTCGTCTACTTTATTGTCCAATGATTGCACGTTGGCAAGTAGTATTGACGGTAACTGCAGCTTTCCCACTTGCCTTTTTCGGGTCCTGACCAGGCATCCGGCTCTTTGTCTTCTTTCCCCGCGTCGCTTCCTCTTGCAAATAACGTGGATGTCGGCCTGCCGGGTGTTTGGAGGATGTCTTGTGCGTCTTGTTTGTTGAAGAAAAAATCTTAGTCTAATCCGAGGTGAGCGATCGCTGTCCTGATATCCAGAAGCTCTTTTGCCGTAAGATACGGTTGCAGAAACATTATGTACAAAATAAGTTACAAATAACGTGAAAAAAACACATAATAGCACAATTGGTTGGGCGTCCGTAAAACTGCTGCCATTTCTTCCGCCGCCATTTAGCTGTTGTGGCTGCTTTCACGTGGCCCTCTGCCTGAGCATGTCTCATATAGTAGAGAGGAGGGGTCTCTTTCAGAACCTTATAATAATGATTTGGTGGGTGCTTATATTTGTCCTGTTTTATGTACAACTGTGTATTATACGCATGTCTGAAATGGAAATGTATTTTTTGCATATCCCAAATCCCCCTGAGTAATCCTTGGTGAGAGGGGTCATGGCCAGCCATTATCAACGGCGACCCTGGAGCAATTAGGGATAAGTGCCTTTCTCAAGGGCACATCGAAAGACTTTTCACCTTGTCGGCTCGGGACATCAAACTAGTGACTTTTCGGTTACTGGCCAGTGCTCTAACCTAGACTACCTGCCTTTCCTTATATAAACTCAGCAATAAAAAGAAATGTCACTTTTTCAGGACCCTGTCTTTCAAAGATAATTCGCAAAAATCCAAATAACTTCACAGATCTTCATTGTAAAGGGTTTAAACACTGTTTCCCATACTTGTTCAATGAACCATAAAAAAATTAATGAACATGCACCTGTGGAATGGTCCTTAAGACACTAACAGCTTACAGATGGAAGGCAATTAAGGTCACAGTTATGAAAACTTAGGACACTAAAGAGGCCTTTCTACTGACTCTGAAAAACACCAAAAGAAAGATGTCCAGGGTCCCTGATCATCTGCGTGAACGTGCCTTAGGCATGCTGCAAGGGGCATGAGGACTGCAGATGTGGCCAGGGCAATAAATTGCTATGTCCGTACTGTGAGACGCCTAAGTCAGCGCTTCAGGGAGACAGGACGGACAGCTGATCGTCCTCGCAGTGGCAGACCACGTGTAACAACACATGCACAGGATCGGTATATCCGAACATCACACATGCAGGACAGGTACAGGATGGCAACAACAACTGCCCGAGTTACACCAGGAATGCACAATCCCTCCATCAGTGATCGGACTGTCAGCCTTAGGCTGAGAGAGGCTGGACTGAGGACTTGTAGGCCTGTTGTAAGGCAGGTCCTCACCAGACATCACCGGTAACAACGTCGCCTAGGGGCACAAACCCTCCGTCACTGAACCAGACAGGACTTGCAAAAAGTGCTCTTCACTGACGTGTCGCAGTTTTGTCTCACCAGGGGTGATGGTCGGATTCGCGTTTATCGTCGGATTTGCGTTTATCGTCGAAGGAATGAGCGTTACACCGAGGACTGTACTCTGGAGCGGGATCGATTTGGAGGTGGAGGGTCCATCGTGGTGTAGTGTGTCACAGCATCATCGGACTGAGCTTGTAGTCATTGCAAGCAATCTCAACGCTGTGCGTTACAGGGAAGACATCCTCCTCCCTCATGTGGTACCCTTCCTGCAGGCTCATCCTGACATGACCCTCCAGCATGACAATGCCACCAGCCATACTGCTCGTTCTGTGCGTGATTTCCTGCAAGACAGGAATGTCAGTGTTCTGCCATGGCCAGCGAAGAGCCCGGATCTCAATCCCATTGAGCACATCTGGGACCTGTTGGATCGGAGGGTGAGGGCTAGGGCCATTCCCCCCAGAAGTATCCGGGAAATTGCAGGTGCCTTGGTGGAAGAGTGGGGTAACATCTCACAGCAAGAACTGGCAAATCTGGTGCAGTCCATGAGGAGGAGATGCACTGCAGTACTTAATGCAGCTGGTGGCCACACCAGATACTGACAGTTACTTGGGATTTTAACCCCCCCTTTGTTCAGGGACACATTATTCAATTTCTGTTAGTCACATGTCTGTGGAACTTGTTCAGTTTATGTCTCAGTTGTTGAATCTTGTTATGGTGATACAAATATTTACACATGTTAAGTTTACTGAAAATAAACGCAGTTAACAGTGAGAGGATGTTTTTTTTTTGCTTATATATATATATATATATATATACACACAGTTCCTTGTGAAAGTATTCACCCCCTTGGCATGTTTCCTATTTTGTTGCCTTACAACCTGTAATTAAAATAGATCTTGTTGGGGGGGGGGGTTGCATCATTTGATTTACACAACCACTTGGGATGTATTTTTTATTGTGAAACAAACCAGAAATAAGACAAAAAACTGAAAACTTGAGCATGCATAACTGTTCACCACCCCCAAAGTCAATGCTATGTCGAGTTACCTTTTGCAGCAATTACAGCTCCAAGTCTCTTGGGGTATGTCTCTATAAGCTTGGCACAGCTAGCCACTGGGATCTTTGCCCGTTCTTAAAGGCAAAACTGCTCCAGCTCCTTCAAGTTGGATGGGTTCCTGCTGGTGTACAGCAATCTTTAAGTCATACCACAGATTCTCAATTGGATTGAGGTCTGGGCTTTGAGTAGGCCATTCCAAGACATTTACATGTTCCCCTTAAACCACTCGAGTGTTGCTTTAGCAAGTGTTGCTTTAGTGTTGCTTAGGGTCATTGTCCTGCTGATAGGTGAACCTCTGTCCCAGTCTCAAATCTCTGGAAGACTGAAACAGGTTTCCCTCAAAGATTTTCCCTGTATTTAGCACCATCATTCCTTCAATTCTGACCAGTTTCTCAGTCCCTGCTGATGAAAAACATCCCCACAGCATGATGCTGTGTCACGTCCTGACCAGTATAAGGGTTATTTGTTATCGTAGTTTGGTCAGGACATGGCAGAGGGTATTTTGTTTATGTGGTTCAGGGTGGTGATTTTTGTAGTAGGGTGTTTGATTTATTATTTCTGGGTTTTGATCTATGTTCTATGTTTTGTATTTCTATGTTCTTTCTGGTTTGTGGTATTTCTATGTGTAAGTTAATGGGGGGTTGGACTCTCAATTGGAGGCAGGTGCTTTCTCGTTGCCTCTGATTGAGAGTCCTATATATGGGTAATTGTTTTGTGTAGTGTTGTGGGAGATTGTTTCTTGTTTTGCCTGTGTGAGCATGACAAGACTGTTTTGTTGTTCGTGCGTTTTTCGGTTTGTTATTTTGGTGTTCTCTTTATTTAAAAATAAATACAAGATGAGCATCCACATTCCTGCTGCGTTTTGGTCCTCTATTCCCGACGACAACCGTTACATGCTGCCACCACCATACTTCACTGTGGAGATGGTGTTCTCAGGGTGATGAAGGTGTTGGGTTTGTGCCAGACATAGCATTTTCCTTGATGGCCAGAAAGCTCAATTTTAGTCTCATCTGACCAGAGTACCCTCTATATATGTTTGGGGAGTCTCCCACATGCCTTTTGCCGAACACCAAACGTAATCTAACCACACTGTCCGATTTCAAAAAGGCTTTACAACAAAAGCAAAACATTAGATTATGTCAGCAGAGTACCCAGACAGAAATAATCAGACACCCATTTTTCAAGCTAGCATATAATGTCACATAAACCCAAACCACAGCTAAATGCAGCACTAACCTTTGATGATCTTCATCAGATGACAATCCTAGGACATTATGTTATACAATACATGCATGTTTTGTTCAATCAAGTTCATATTTATATCAAAAACCAGCTTTTTACATTAGCATGTGACTAGCATGTGACTAGCATTCCCACCGGTGAATTTACTAAATTACTCACGATAAACGTTCACAAAAAACATAAATTATTTTAAGAATTATAGATACAGAACTCCTTTATGCACTCGCTATGTCCGATTTTAAAATAGCTTTTCGGTGAAAGCACATTTTGCAAAATTCTGAGTAGATAGCCCGGCCATCACAGGCTAGCTATTTTGACACCCACCAAGTGTGGTACTCACCAAACTCCGATTTACTATTAGAAAAGTTTGATTACCTTTGCTGTCTTCGTCAGAATGCACTCCCAGGACTTCTACTTCAATAACAAATGTTGGTTTGGTTCAAAATAATCCATAGTTATATCCAAATAGCGGCGTTTTGTTCGTGCGTTCAAGATACTATCCGTAAAGAAGGGTGACGCGCCCGACGCGTTTCGTGACAAAAAAAATCGAAATATTCCATTACCGTGCTTCGAGGCATGTCAACCGCTGTTTAAAATCAATTTTTATGCTATTTTTCTCGGAAAAAAGCGATAATATTCCGACCGGGAGTGGTTGTTTTTGTTCAAAGAGAGAGAAAGTAAACATGGAGTCGGCTCGGGCACGCGCCTCCAGTCTCATTGTTCTCAGATCGACCACTTACAAAATGCGCTAATGTTTTTCAGCCAGGGCCTGCAAAGCCACCATTCAGCTTTCTGGCGCCTTTTGAGAGCCTATGGGAGCGTTAGAAAATGTCACGTCATGCCAGAGATCCCCTGTTTTGGTTAGAGATGATCAAGAAGGCCATGAAATGGTCAGAGAGAGCGCTTCCTGTTTGGAATCTTCTCAGGTTTTGGCCTGCCAAATGAGTTCTGTTATACACAGACACCATTCAAACAGTTTTAGAAACATTGGGGTGTTTTCTATCCAAATCAAACAATTATATGCATATTCTAGTTACTGGGCAGGAGTAGTAACCAGATTAAATCGGGTACATTTTTTATCCGGCCGTGCAAATACTGCCCCCTAGCCCCAAAAGGTTTTAAGCAATGGCTTTTTTCTGGCCACTCTTCCGTAAAGCCCAGCTCTGTAGAGTGTACGGCTTAAAGTGGTCCTATGGACAGATACTCTGTAAAGAGTCAGTATGTAGCGGGTCGGACGAAGTCTGGCACAGGACACAGAACTGAGTAAAAATGCAACTTTACTCGAAATAAACCACCAATAAATTCCACACTGAGAAACACACCAGCTCACAGAAGTACTGACCACTTCACAACGAATAAACACGCACAAAAACCATGGGGAAAACATAGGTTAAATAATGAACATGTAATTGGGGAATTGAAACCAGGTGTGTAAAACAAAGACAAAACAAAAGAAAAATGAAAAGTGGATCGGCAATGGCTAGAAGGCCGGTGACGTCGACCGCCGAACGCCGCTCGAGCAAGGAGAGGGACCGACTTCGGTGGAAGTCATGACATACTCCAATCTCTGCTCTGGAGCTTTGCAGCTCATTCATGGTTATCGTTGGTCTCTTTGTTGCCTCTCTGATTAATGCCCTCCTTGCCTGGTCCCTGAGATTTGGTGGGCGGTCCTCTCTTGGCAGGTTTGCTGTGGTGCCATATTTTTTCCATTTTTTAATAACGGATTTAGTGGTGCTCCGTGCGATGTTCAACGTTTTGGATATTTTTTATAACCCAACCCTGATCTGTACTTCTCCACAGCTTTGTCCCTGACCTGTTTGGAGAGCTCCTTGGTCTTCATGGTGCCACTTGCTTGGCGGTGCCCCTTGCTTAGTGGTGTTGCAGACTCTGGGACCTTTCAGAACAAGTGTATATATGCTGAGATCATGTGACAGATCATGTGACACTTAGACTGCACACAGGTGGACTTTATTTAATTAATTATGGGACTTCTGAAGGTAATTGGTTGCACCACATCTTATTTAGGTGCTTCATAGCAAAATGGGTGAATACATATGCACGCACCCCTTTTCCGTTAAGATTTTTTACATTTTTAAGCAAGTTATTTTTTTCATTTCACTTCAACAATTTAGACTATTTTGTGTATGTCCATTACATGAAATCCAAATAAAATCCATTTAAATTACAGGTTGTAATGCAACAAAATAGGAAAAACGCCAAGGGGGTGAATACTTTTGCAAGGCGCTGTATATGTGTGTTTATATATATGTGTGTGTGTGTGTGTGTGTGTGTGTGTGTGTGTGTGTGTGTGTGTGTGTGTGTGTGTGCTTGCTTGCTCTTGGAACAGATATAGTATGGCAGCTTGCATCGTTATTGACCAGAAAAAGCTGTAGATTAGTCCGCTATAGCTCACTGGTAATTGGTGCAGGCCTGTATTACACCATCACTGTCGCAGGCTGCCGTGCATCTGAAGCAAAGTCATACCACCCACGTACTGAGCCAGCAACCTTGACTCACTCGTACAATACACAACACGCCCACAGGACAACAGACACACGTTTTCATTTAGGCCTCAAAACAATGACAAGGCAGATCGAGACTGTGCCTGTTTTAGATTAAATGAACTGATCACATGGAAATCAACGGTTATGTATCTGCCTGAGAATATTGGAAAAAAAATCCCACTGTGTATTTGCAATGAAATGTTAGAATCACGTGCTACGTTCAAGAGCTGTAACAGGGATTGGCCATTTGAGAATGTAAAGTCTATTTGAGATCCTGTCGTGTGTTCTCGTTAAAACCGAGCTGCGCAAAGAACATGTTCCGAGAAAAAAGAGTCCAAATGGGAAGTATAATGGCTTCTGTGGTATAGAGGAGTAACAGCGAAAACAGATGTTGAGTCCCAGTGGGTTCCCCAACATGGAGAGAAACCTCAGTCTATGACAGATGGGTGTTTAACCAACCAAACAATGTCATTTCACTGTCCAGCTTGTTATGTATAATCATCATTTATTCAATAAAGAACACCAACAGCAACACATGATGTTAGTCAATAACAGAGGCTCAAACAGTTGCCATGATGTTCCAACCAATCAATCCCATCAACTAGCTGCTGCCTTTGAGCCATAACCAAACAAATACATTCCACCATCAATAAACGATAGGTATGGAAACCTTGACACTTATTGAACAAAAGACAAGGAAGCAAGGTTTTATGAAACAGCAGTTGTTTTGCTTCAGAAGCTTTTGTAACAGACTACGAGGAGGGCTGTTATATAGCTTTAAGCTATCAATTCCAAACATTGAAATGTGCAGACTGACCCAGCTGTTAATTTTATTTAACTTTTATTTAACTAGGCAAGTAGGTTAAGAAAAAAATATTATTTACAATGACGGCCTACACGCTGGGCCAATAGTGTGCCGCCCTATGGGACTCCAAATCACGGCCGGTTGTGATACAGCCTGGATTCAAACCAGGGTATCTGTAGTGACACCTCTAGCACTGAGATGCAGTGCCTTTGACCGCTGTGCCACTCGGGAACCCTTTAACTAGAAGCATTAAACATGTGCATAAAATAACATGGGTTTGAATAAGAATGATAGGAATACAATGGTAGCTATCCAAAATGGTCCCGCTTCTTGGCCATTTAATCTACAAGACCAACTTTAAAACATTCAGGCTAACCTAACTTCAATAAACTAGATTTATTTTACTTAACAAAAAAAATATCAGAACACAGTGGTAAACACTACAAATGCTACTGCTCTTTAACCATTTCAGTTACAAATATTAAAACAACCTTAAATTGTTTGAACTACATTTGTATAAAATAGCATAAAATAACCTAACAACAGAAATAGCAACTCTTGAACTATTCTAACTAAAGACACCAAACCAACTTTCACATGTTCAGGCTATCATACCAACCATAAATACTTCAAGACCAGCTAACAAGTACACACATTTTCTTTAGGAAATGTACTTTTCTATTGTTTTGGGATGTATATGCCATCAAAACCTACACATGCAAAAAAATATATCTGCAGACTGAGATTTGGATTATGTGAGATGTAAACCAAGAGGATTTGGAGGACAGCTTGACACAACATATAGAATTAAGGGTTAATGCGAGCTCAGCAAAAAAAAAAGGTGTTGTTCTGACAAATGGCCTGGCAGGTAGACAGACAGACGGATTGACTTGCTAGTGTGTTGAACTGTGGCTGAACTGTTATGGGTAGTGTCTAGGGTGACCTATAGCTGTTCCAACACATTAAATACTTCTTATGGCCTGGCCAAATCTGTCTGGATGGGATTGTGAGGAGCCAAAAGAACATTGGCTTGAAGTGCATCTATGTGTCCTTTCAACAACCTGTCCCACTGAACTGCAGATGCCCTCAACAACGGTTGTGTACACATAATCAGCAATCCATACTATTATGGGCAACATTTTTGTGGTGCAAAAGATCCTGCACAGATCTGTAAAAAAATATATTTTTTTGCCCTGCAAAAATGTCACCCTATATCTCACTGATCCCCAAACCATTGTGTTTTGACAGAAGGTTGAGATTTTTGTTTGTCAGAAGAAAAACATTTTTCTACGTGCACCTGGGACATACAGTGAGGGAAAAAAGTATTTGATCCCCTGCTGATTTTGTACGTTTGTCCACTGACAGAGAAATGATCAGTCTATAATTTTAATGGTAGGTTTATTTGAACAGTGAGAGACAGAACAACAACCAAAAAATCCAGAAAAACGCATGTCAAAAATGTTATAAAATGATTTGCATTTTAATGAGGGAAATAAGTATTTGACCCCTCTGCAGAACAGGACTTAGTACTTGGTGGCAAAACCCTTGTTGGCAATCACAGAGGTCAGACGTTCCTTGTAGTTGGCCACCAGGTTTGCACACATCTCAGGAGGGATTTTATCCCACTCCTCTTTGCAGATCTTCTCCAAGTCATTAAGGTTTCGAGGCTAACGTTTGGCAACTCGAACCTTCAGCTCCCTCCACAGATTTTCTATGGGATTAAGGTCTGGAGACTGGCTAGGCCACTCCAGGACCTTAATGTGCTTCTTCTTGAGCCAGTCCTTTGTTGCCTTGGCCGTGTGTTTTGGGTCATTGTCATGCTGGAATACCCATCCACGACCCATTTTCAATGCCCTGGCTGAGGGAAGGAGGTTCTCACCCAAGATTTGACGGTACATGGCCCCGTCCATCGTCCCTTTGATGCGGTGAAGTTGTCCTGTCCCCTTAGCAGGAAAACACCCCCAAAGCATAATGTTTCCATCTCCATGTTTGACGGTGGAGATGGTGTTCGTGGGGTCATAGGCAGAATTCCTCCTACTCCAAACACGGCGAGTTGAGTTGATGCCAAAGAGCTCCATTTTGGTCTCATCTGACCACAACACTTTCACCCAGTTGTCCTCTGAATCATTCAGATGTTCATTGGCAAACTTCAGACGGGCATGTATATGTACTTTCTTGAGCAGGGGGACCTTGCGGGCGCTGCAGGATTTCAGTCCTTCACGGCGTAGTGTGTTACCAATAGTTTTCTTGGTGACTATGGTCCCAGCTGCCTTGAGATCATTGACAAGATCCTCCCGTGTAGTTCTGGGCTGATTCCTCTCCGTTCTCATGATCATTGCAACTCCACGAGGTGAGATCTTGCATGGAGCCCCAGGCCGAGGGAAATTGACAGTTCTTTTGTGTTTCTTCCATTTGCGAATAATCGCACCAACTGTTGTCACCTTCACACCAAGCTGCTTGGCGATGGTCTTGAAGCCCATTCCAGCCTTGTGTAGGTCTACAATCTTGTCCCTGACATCCTTGGAGAGCTCTTTGGTCTTGGCCATGGTGGAGAGTTTGGAATCTGATTGATTGATTGCTTCTGTGGACAGGTGTCTTTTATACAGGTAACAAACTGAGATAAGGAGCACTCCCTTTAAAACCTGTTAGGGACAGACGTTCCGCTAGCGGAACGCCTCACCAATATCCAATGGTATAGTGTGGTGCGAAATACAAATACCTAAAAAATGCTATAACTTCAATTTCTCAAACATATGACTATTTTACACCATTTTAAAGACAAGACTCTCCTTTATCTAACCACATTGTCCAATTTCAAAAAGGCTTTACAGCGAAAGCAAAATATTAGATTATGTCAGGAGAGTACCCTCCCAAAAATAATCACACAGCCATTTTCAAAACAAGCATATATGTCACAAAAACCAAAACCGCAGCTAAATGCAGCACTAACCTTTGATGATCTTCATCAGATGACACTCCTAGGACATTATGTTATACAATACATGCATGTTTTGTTCAATCAAGTTCGTATTTATATCAAAAACCAGCTTTTTACATTAGCATGTGATGTTCAGAACTAGCATACCCACCGCAAACTTCAGTGAATTTACTAAATTACTCACGATAAACGTTGACAAAAAACATAACAATTATTTAAAAAATTATAGATACAGAACTCCTTTATGCAATCACGGTGTCAGATTTTAAAATAGCTTTTCAGTGAAAGCAGATTTTGCAATATTTACATTTTCGTCATTTAGCAGACGCTCTTATCCAGAGTGACTTACAGTAGTGAATGCATACATTTCATACATTTTTTTCCGTACTGGTCCCTCGTGGGAATTGAACCCACAATCCTGGCGTTGCAAACACCATGCTCTACCAACTGAGCCACACGGGACAATATTCTGAGTACATAGCCCGGCCATCATGGCTAGCTAACTTGACACCCACCAAGTTTGGCCCTCACCAAACTCAGATTTACTATTAGAAAAATTGGATTACCTTTGCTGTTCTTCGTCAGAATGCACTCCCAGGACTTCTACTTCAACAACAAATGTTGTTTTGGTTCGAAATAATCCATAGTTATATTGAAATAGCTCCGTTTTGTTCGTGCGTTGAGGTCACTATCCGAAGGGTGATGCGCGGGCACATTTTTATGCTATTTTTTTCATAAAATAGCGATAATATTCCAACTGGGTGACATTCATTCAAACACTGAAAGAAAAACATGGAGTCGTGTCTTGCACGCGCGCTCCAATGTCATTGTTCTCAGCAGGACCACTCACAAAAACTCCTGTGTTTTTCGCCCAGAGACTGGAGAGCCCTCATTCCACTTTCTGGCGCCTTCTGAGAGCCAATGAAAACCTTAGAAAATGTCACGTTACAGCAGAGATGCTGTATTTTTGATAGAGATGCCCTAGAAGGAGAACAAATTGTCAGACAGGCACTTCCTGTATAGAATCTTCTCAGGTTTTGGCCTGCCATATGAGTTCTGTTATACTCACAGACACCATTCAAACAGTTTTAGAAACTTTAGAGGGTTTTCTATCCATATCTACTAATTATATGCATATTCTTGTTTCTGGACAGGAGTAGTAACCAGATTAAATCGGGTACGTTTTTTATCCGGCCGTGAAAATACTGCCCCCTATCCCAAATGTAAGAGTGTGCTCCTAATCTCAGCTCGTTACCTGTATAAAAGACACCTGGGAGCCAGAAATCTTTCTGATTGAGAGGGGGTCAAATACTTATTTGCTGCATTAAAATGCAAATCAATTTATAACATTTTTGACATGCGTTTTTCTGGATTTTTTTGTGGTTATTCTGTCTCTCACTGTTCAAATAAACCTACCATTAAAATTATAGACTGATCATTTCTTTGTCAGTGGGCAAATGTACAAAATCAGCAGGGGATCAAATACATTTTTCCCTCATTGTATATAGACAGGTGTGTGCCTTTCCAAATCATGTCCAATCAATTGAATTTACCACAAGTGGAATCCAATCAAGTTGTAGAAACTTCAAGGATGATCGATGGAAACAGGATGCACAGGAGCTCAATTCTTCTGAATTATTATGTAAATAAGATATATATTAATGTTTTTATACATTTGCAAAACTTTCTAAAAACCTGATTTCGCTTTGTCATTATGGGGTATTGTGTGTAGATTGATGAGGAAAACATAATTTAATCCATTTTAGAATGATGCTGTAACAAATACTTTCTGAATGCACTGTAGATGTATTCTCCCCATTGTGGGATTGTACCATCAGAAGAATTGTACTGGTAAAGCAATACTTCCTGGGTGCTATCCATGTTTTTTTTGCCGAGTTTAGAGCACACCAGCCATGGCAACGCCTAGAATAGGATATTATCCACCCCTCTATAAGCAAAAAATGTATAATGCCTCGCTGTCGCAGTTTACAATATGCTCTACCTCAAATCTCCATTATTTCATCATCCCCCATTGTCAAGTGGTTCACATCCCTCAGCTCACCCAAGTCCCTGCCAGAGAGCACAGTCAAATCCAACCCAACTTCAAATTCTCTGGATACATAATTAACATTCATTTCTTCAATGTTAAAAGACTTTGAATTCGAAGCACCGCTAAATTTGACAGGGCAAATGATCCACAGGCTTACCAACCCTTAATCTGCAGGCAGCAGGCTTCATTTGACAATAGGGCTTCAAAGACTCACGCAATGAACGAGGCACCGTATCCTGCCTTTGCATGATGAAATCCACAGCTGTAGGCCAGGTGTCCCTGCATTGATAGTGCAGGATGTGGGAGCCAGGAACCTGACAGTCCAAGAGAGGTAATTCCACTGTATTCCAATTATAAAACGAAACACTTAACCCCACTTACTGAACTAAGTGCCTTACCCACTAATCAGTGCCTGCCTGTACTAGTTAAGGAATCACCTTTCCTCATAATCATGCCAGGGCTAGTTCAGCACCGCCACCATGCCTCTGGTGATCAGAGGAAATTAACGCTCCTTTCACATTCTCGGGGAGTTAGCTTGTTAGGTGCACAATCCTATTGCGCAACACTGCCTGTACTGTAAAAAAATATAGTACTATAATTTATTTAAAAATACAGTAGACCATGTTACAAAATCAGCAGGGGATCAAATACTTTTTTCCCTGACTGTATGGGGCTTAGGTGATAAAACGGATGGCACTGTGATAGACTACATCCAGTTTGCTGAGTAGAGTGTTGGGGGCTATTTTGTAAATGACATCGCCGAAGTCAAGGATCGGTAGGATAGTCAGTTTTACGAGGGTATGTTTGGCAGCATGAGTGAAGGAGGATTTGTCGCGAATAGGAAGCCAATTCTAGATGTAATTTTGGATTGGAGATGCTTAATGTGAGTCTGGAAGGAGAGTTTACAGTCTAACCAGACCCCTAGGTATTTGTAGTTGTCCACATATTCTAGGTCAGAACCATCCAGAGTAGTAATGCTAGTCAGGCGGGAGGGTGCGGGCAGCAATTGGTTGAAGTGCATGCACTTAGTTTTACTAGCATTTAAAAACAGTTGGAGGCCATGGAAGGAGTGTTGTATGGCGTTGAAGCTCGGGGGGGGGGGAGTTGCTGCAGGTGCAGGGGGTGCTGAGATGTTGGCCGGGGTAGGGGTAGCCAGGTGGAGAGCATGGCCAGCTGTGGAAAAATGCTTATTGAAATGATCGATTATCGTACATTTATCGGTGGTGACAGTGTTTCCTATCCTTAGTGCAGTGGGTAGCTGGGAGGAGGTGCTCTTATTCTCCATGGACTTTAGTACTACAGGAAGCAAATTTCTGCTTGAAAAAGCTAGCCTTAGCTTTCCTAACTGATTGTGTATATTGGTTCCTGACTTCCCTGAAAAACATATCGTGGGCCTATTCGATGCTAATGCAGAACGCCACAGGATGTTTTTGTGCTGGTCAAGGCAGTAACGTCTGGGGTAAACCAAGGCTATATCTGTTCTTAGTTCTACATTGTTTGAGTGGGGTATGCTTATTTAAGATAGAGAGGAAAGCACTTTTGAAGAGCAACCAGGCATCCTGTACTGACGGGATGAGGTCAGTATCCTTCCAGGATACCCGGGCCAGGTCGATTAGAAAGGCCTGCTCGCTGAAGTGTTTTAGGGAGCGTTTGACAGTGATAAGAGGTGGTCGTTTGACCGCGGATCCATTACGCATGCAGTCAATGAGGCAATGATCGCTGAGATCCTTGTTGAAGATAGCAGAGGTGTATTTAGAGGGCAAGTTGGTCAGGATGATATCTAAGAGGTTATGGATTTAGGGTTGTACCTGGTAGGTTCCTTGATAATTTGTGTGAGATTGAGGGCATATAGCTTAGATTGTAGGACAGCCAGGGTGTTAAGCATGTCCCAGTTTAGGTCACCTAACAGTACGAACTCTGAAGATAGATGTGGGCGACCAATTCACATATGGTGTCCAGGGCACAGCTGGTGTCTGAGGGGGGTCTATAGCAAGCGGCAAAGGTGAGAGACCTGTTTCTGGAAAGGTGGATTTTTAAAAGTAGAAGCTCGAATTGTTTGGGCACAGACCTGGATAGTATGACAGAACTCTGTGGGCTGTCTCTGCAGTAGATTGCAACTCCGCCCCCTTTGGCAGTTCTATCTTGTCGGAAAATGTTACAGTTAGGGATGTAAATTTCTGGATTTTTGGTGGCCTTCCTAATCCAGGATTCAGACACCTCTAGGACATCCAGGTTGGTGGAGTGTGCTAAAGCAGTGAATAAAACAAGCTTAGGGAGGTGGCTTCTAATGTTAACATGCATCTAACCAATGCTTTTACGGTTACAGAAGTCAACAAATGAGAGGGCCTGGGGAATGGGAGTGATGCTGGGGGCTGCAGGGCCTGGGTTAACCTCTACATCACCAGAGGAGCAGAGGAGGAGTAGGGTAAGAGTGCGGCTAAAGGCTAAAAGAACTGGTCGTCTAGTGCGTTCGGAACAGAGAGTTAAAGGAGCAGGTTTCTGGGCGCGGAAGAATAGATTCAAGGCATAATGTACAGACAAGGGTATGGTAGGAGATAAACCTAGGCATTGAGTGACGATGAGAGAGGTTTTGTCTCTAGAGTCACCATTTAAGCCTGGTGCAGTCACCGTATGTGTGGGGGGTGGAACATAAGGACTAGCTAAAGCATATTGAACAGGGCAGGAGGCTCTACAGTGAAATAAGACAAAAATTACTACCCAAAACTGCAATAGATAAGGCATATTGACATTAGGGAGAGGCATGCGTAGCCGAGTGATAATAGGGTCCTGTGAGTAGCTAGGCGAACTGGAGGCATGGCGATTCAGACAGCTAGCAGGCCGGGGCTAGCAGATGTGCCTCAGGGGGACGTCGCAGTGGGATAGCCTGTTGAAACCCCCTTGGACGATTATGTCGGCAGACCAGTCGTGACGGATCGGTGACTCCAGGCCAATTGGCAAAAGAGGTATTGGAGGCCAGGATTTAATTGATGGATTTCTTCGGCTAGCCGGGAGATGGGCCTAGCTTGAGGCTAGCTCCAGGCTAACTGGTGCTTGCTTCGGGACAGAAACCCCCTCGGACGGTTACGTCGGTATACCAGTTGTGATGGATTGGCAGGGCTCCGTGTTGGCAGCAAAGGGTCCAGGCCAATTGGCAAAAGAGGTAATTGAAGCCCAGGAATTGCTTGATGGATCTCTTTGGCTAGCCGGGAGATGGGCCTAGTTCGAGGCTAGCTCTAGGCTAACTGTTGCTTGCTTCAGGACAGAGACGTTAGCCAGGAGTAGCCACTTGGATAGCAGCTAGCTAGCTGTGATTATCCGGAGTAAAGGTTCAGAGCTTGCGGTAGGAATCTGAAGATGTGGTAGAGAAAAGCAGTCCGATATGTTCTGGGTTGATATCGCACTGTGCAGACTGGCAAGAATTGACCAGGCTGGGGCTGGCAGATGTCCAGGTTAACGGTGATGACCACTAGTAGCTAGTTAGCTGGCTAGCTTCTGAAGGGGGTTCCGGTTCTAAAGTGTAAAAAAGCAGCAGATCCATACCACATTGGTTGAAGTGGGTTGCAGGAGAGTATGTTCAGTCTGCAGATGGAAAATGAGATTAAAAATATAAAAAATATAAAAAATATATACGAAATATATACAAAGAAAAAAACAATATATACAAGGGACGGGATAAGACAATCAAAACAGACGTCCACTGCTACGCCATCTTGGATGAAAGATGGATGATTCCACAATGTAGAAAATAGTAAAAAATGATGAAAAACCCTTGAATGAGTAGGTGTTCAAACCTTTTGACCGGTAGTGTACATACCTACTATATTTCAGAAAAAGACATACTGTATATTCCTGTGCATTAAGATTCTCGTAAAGACTGTCACTGGAGGCTTTAGTCCAGATAAGTCTTCCCAATAAGGGGTTAAGGCTTAAACACATTATGTATGTTAACCTAATCTTAATAATGCCCCAATCTGAATCCTTACATCTCATAATCTGTAATTTTCAGACAAATCTGAAGGCACACATACCGTTAACGTTACATACATACAGTACACTAACTGCTGCTGAAACACTTCTTCCCTCTTTCCGCATCCTGTCATGATATTACAGGCAATCAATCATTGATTTATTTATGGTAATGCACAGTCAAATCGAGGACAATATCTATTAAAGTATTTGTAGACAGAGAGAATGATGGCCCTTTATGTGTTCATTATGGTGATGGATTACAACTTCCATTCAAACGCCTAAACTCTCAATACATGATATGGAAGAATATACATTACACAGGGCAAAGTCATAATTTGTCTGCAGTGAAATTGTTGGATCGATATTTTATTTATTCTACATTAAATTTACAATCAATGTTAATGGACACAATGGTTCAAATACAATAATATAACCCTGACCAATGCAAGAGGTATCTAGTACTCTTACAAAATAACATGAGAGAGGAATGCAACGATGCAACAGTTGGTTGATGTTAACATCATTATCCCCAGTTCTATGGGTTGTCATGCCCATTTCTGCATAACAGTGTCTACTGTATGAATACCTGGGTTCTAATAATATTAGCTTTCTTTCAAATACTTTAGCTGAGCTTGATTGAGCTTGCCTGGTGCAATTAGCCCAATATAATGATCCCAAAAGTACAAACCACACCCAAATTACTTCAGACATGCTCAATCAAATTCTCAATGTATTTCTAAGAAAACAGATACGATTTTAACCCAGATCTGACTAACAGCATGTAGAGAGTTTGCGGGAGGAGGTCTAGAAAGTGGGCCCTCTGCCATGTAGCTTACTAGATGGCATGTCAATTATGGTCCTGCCCTCGGCATCAAAGGAAGCAGATCAGACAGCGGTTCCTTGGGGCTCCAAGATAACAGTCAAGTCTGAATAAAAGAAGACAGACAGAGGAACATGTATGCACAGGTCGGCCTTGAACTGCAGCACTTCTTTACAGTGTTCATGTCCATTTTCTTTTCGAATTCAAGGTCCACATCAAGTTGTTGTTGGCCATGAAGGTGGATACTACGGCAGCTATGTACCAGGAGTTATTTGTCTTTCAGATTGAGAGAGTGATAACTTGGAGCTGGGAGTATAGAGCCAAGAAGAAAGTAGTGGTATTAAGAAATACAATCTCTCTCACAATCTGACATTCTAACCCGCAGGCATTAATGTCAACCTCTCTTCTCGACATCCCATTCAATAAAGATAATTCCCCAAAATACCCCACCAAGAATAAAAAGTGAAGAGGCCAAACGGTTTTACATGGATTTACTATCCCACTGATTATCTGCAGATAACCACCATGACATATCCACTCTCAACACATTTCATGAACTCAACCCAACTCTGGAAAACTCGCCCATTTTTCAGCAATTTGGGACAACCTCAATCCTGCTGCATCCTATACTAATCCATTCTCCGTAGTGTGGGTGCCATGGGATTTCTGTCAGCGAGTAAATGAGAGGCTTGAGCGGAGAGGAAGAAGCGGATTGGCACAGATCGTTGCGGCGCGGCCAGATGACATGCAGTGCCCGGCCCTGACCGGGGACTCTTATGCAAGCCCAGCCCCGACCAACCAGATGTGGGTGGGCAGTGCATGTTGGGAATGTGTTTACATAACACAGCTTTGAGCCCTACTTTTCCCCTGACGTAGGGATATGGAGTGAATGAATAAAGGGAAAAACCAAGTGGTTATAAACTGTTAAAGGAAATAGGATTTCAGCAAGTTTGGGCCACATCCACCCAGTTATTATGTCCTACATGGTGGAAGGACGAGACCATAAATAGATGGTTTTATTTGAGGGCCTCACAAGTCTCTGAACAGCTGACCTCATCCTGAATTTTATTATATTTTTTTGATTTATCATACCCTGCCTGAACCTAAACTGAGATTTGCGCATCTGTTATTATTGGAGTATGCAGTCATACATAACAAAGCTGTGTATGTAGGCCTACATGTTGGATAAGTGCTATGGGCTCAAAAAGGATAACTGTTACTCATCGTCACATTGACAGTAGTTCGGTGAACAGTAAACAGGAAGCAAACAGGTGCAATTGTTTGTGCTCCTAAAAATAATGGGAACATTCACTGGCATAGAGACAGTTCTTCTGACCTTCTCATATTCCGAGCATTGTGCAACATCAAAAAATCTATGGCTACAGTGTGATTTCCATGATCAGTTTACTGTAATGCAGCCTGCTGACAGATTTTAAGATATAGAATAGGACAGATACATCAACAGGCAGTGCTCTCAGATGATATAACCCGAGGCGTGTTGTGACATACATTTATATTGCATGCCAGACATGGTTTCTAAGTACTGTATGCGTGTGTCTTGTCTCCAATATCCCTTTCCAGCCCAGCTGTTAGACATGCCATGCCCTATAATACACATACTCATATCATTCTGGTGGTGTCTCATTCAGGTAATAATGCAGCCCTTATTCGAGCTGACCCTAATGCTGCACACTCCAACAGTGGAGGCTGAGCCCTGAAATCCCAAGCAGTCAGGCCAGCAGCCCCAGAGGTGAGGAAATGGCTGTCTGATCTGTACTAAGCCCCCAGGCTTAAATCCCTCTCAGACTGGCAGCTAATGCGAGCCTGTGTGGGACCACACCAGGGCCGTGTAACTCTTCTGATTCCCAGCCTTGACCCCATGTCTGAAATAGGGATTTTCTCCCCCGCCTCCACTTATCTTTTCCCTCCCCCTCCTCCCTCGGTTCATTCTTCTTCCCTACTCACTTCCACCAGTTCACAGACAGAGGGCTATAGTAGGCCCAATACTCTTATAACATTATCCTGTCCTCTTTCCCGCCCTCCCTCTTTGCCCTCTCATTTCATCCACTTCCACCTTCACGGGCATACAATAATGATCTGCAAGGACATACCTACTGGGCACACCACGCCACTGCAACATGGATAATTAGGTAATATTGAGTTGAGACTAGTGACGGTCGGTACCATTTAAGATGAGGGAGGACAATAATATTTTTTATGAGCCTGACCTTATTTATATTACAGCATATTGGATGCCTGTGACTCATATTCCATTCATCCAGTTCAACGTAACATCAATAGCTTTAGGCTACTACATGATACTCAAATTTTCCCTATACCCATTATGAGGTTGCTACAACCTAGCCTATGAATGAAAGTTTACAATGTAGGTGCACAAAGGTCGAGAGACAATGTTGAGGTGACAGACAGTGACACATGGAATACCTAGCACACTCTTGCCTACATCTAGCTGATCTAGGGTGTAGACATTAGTCGAACAGTTATAAACGAGAGTTCCTATTGGACAAATTCAGGTGTTTATCCCCGTTTCATTCCATTTGCATTAATTTAAGAAACATTTCTCAACAGAATCAGTAAACACAGTTCACTTTCATAGCAGCCACATACAAATAGCTTGTTGTATTTCTTCTTGCATGTACTCGTTCTCCTCCTCTCACCTTTTCCCTTCGCTTGTGGACTTTAATGCACAACACATCAGCTGTCTGTGACCAGGCAAAAAAATTGGGACCTTATCAATAGTGGACTAATGAAACAAATACCAAAAGAGTGTATTTTGTATATTGAGTGGTATTTTCCTTTAACTTTAGACTTTTTACTTTATTACAAAAGTAATAATGAATTGTGTTTGGTTGACAACACAAATATCAACATTTAAAGGAGATGTACAGTATCTACTGCTTGGATAGTTCCATGTTAGCCATTGGTTTAATCCCATTCTTCAATTTAATTTTTTGTTGAGTTGGAGACTCAGTTGAATTATATGAAATTTTTGCATTTTAAAAGTGATATTGATTTCTGTTTTAAACTCGTTAAACTCAGTTTTTCACAATTCCTGACATTTAATACTAGTAAAAATTCCCTGTCTTAGGTCAGTTAGGATCACCACTTTATTTTAAGAATGTGAAATGTCAGAATAATAGTAGAGAGAATTATTTATTTCAGCTTTTATTTCTTTCATCACAATTCTGGAGTATTTCTCCTGTCTTATCCGGTATCCTGTGTAAATTTAAGTATGCTCTCTTTAATTCTTTCTTTCGTTCTCTCTCTCGGAGGACCTGAGCCCTAGGACCATGCCTCAGGACTACCTGGCCTGATGACTCCTTGTTTCCCCAGTCCACCTGGCCGTGCTGCTGCTCCAGTTTCAACTGTTCTGCCTGCGGCTATGGAACCCTGACCTGTTCACCGGACGTGCTACCTGTCCCAAACCTGCTGTTTTCAACTCTCTAGAGACAGCAGGAGCGGTAGAGATACTCTGAAGGATCGGCTATGAAAAGCCAACTGACATTTACTCCTGAGGTGCTACCCTGTTGCACCCTCGACAACCACTGTGATTATTATTATTTGACCTTGCTGGTCATCTATGAACATTTGAACATCTTGGCCATGTTCTGTTATAATCTCCACCCGGCACAGCCAGAAGAGGACTGGCCGCCCCTCATAGCCTGGTTCCTCTGTAGGCTTCTTCCTAGGTTCTGGCCTTTCTAGGGAGTTTTTCCTAGCCACCGTGCTTCAACACCTGCATTGCTTGCTGTTTAGGGTTTTAGGTTGGGTTTCTGTACAGCACTTTGTCACATCAGCTGATGTAAGAAGGGCTTTATAAATACATTTGATTGATTGATTGGATTCCAGTGGGTCAGAAGTTTGCATACACTCAATTAGTATTTGGTAGCATTGAATTTAAATTGTTTAATTTGGATCAAACGTTTCATGTAGCCTTCCACAAGCTTCCCACAATAAGTTAGGTGAATTTTGGCCCATTCCTCCTGACAGAGCTGGTGTAACTGAGTCAGGTTTGTAGGCCTCCTTGCTCACACACGCTTTTTCAGTTCTGCCCACAAATGTTCTATAGGATTGAGGTCAGGGCTTTGTGATGGCCAATCCAATACCTTGACTTTGTTGTCCTTAAGCCATTTTGCCACAGCTTTGGAAGTATGCTTGGGAAGACCCATTTGAGACCAAGCTTTAACTTCCTGACTGATGTCTTGAGATGTTGCTTCAATATATCCACATAATTTTACTTCCTCATGATGCCATCTATTTTGTGAAGTGCACCAGTCCCTCCTGTAGCAAAGCACCCCCACAGCATGATGCTGCCACCCCTTCAAGGTTGGGATGGTGTTCTTTGGCTTGCAAGCCTCCCCCTTTTTCCTCCAAACATAACGATGGTCATTATTGCCAAACAGTTCTATTTTTGTTTCATCAGACCAGGGGACATTTCTCCAAAAAGTACAATCTTTGTCCCCATGTGCAGTTGCAAACCATAGTCTGGCTTTTTTATGGCGGTTATGGAGCAGTGGCTTCTTCCTTGCTGAGCGGCAATTCAGGTTATGTCGATATAGGACTCGTTTTACTGTGGATATAGATACTTTTGTACCTGTTTCCTCCAGCATCTTCACAAGGTCCTTTGCTGTTGTTCTGGGATTGATTTGCACTTTTCGCACCAAAATACGTTTATCTCTAGGAGACAAAACGCGTCTCCTTCCTGAGCGGTATGACAGCTGCGTGGTCCCATGGTGTTTATCCTTGCGTACTATTGTTTGTACAGATGAACGTGGTACCTTCAGGCATTTGGAAATTGCTCCCAAGGATGAACCAGACTTGTGGAGGTTTACAATTTTTTCTGAGGTCTTGGCTGATTTATTTTGATTTTCCCATGATGTCAGAGCAAAGAGGCACTGAGTGTGAAGGTAGGCCTTGAAATACATCCACAGGTACACCTCCAATTGACTCAAATTATGTCAATTAGCCTATCGGAAGCTTCTAAAGCCATGACATAATTTTCTGGAATTTTCCAAGCTGTTTAAAGGCACAGTCAACTTAGTGTATGTAAACTTCTGACCCACTGGAATTGTGATACAGTCAATTATGAGTGAAATAATCTGTCTGTGAACAATTGTTGGAAAAATTACTTGTGTCATGCACAAAGTAGATGTCCTAACCGACTTGCCAAAACTATAGTTTGTTTAGAAGAAATTTGTGGAGTGGTTTAAAAACAAGTTTTAATGACTCGAACCTAAGTGTATGTAAACTTCCGACTGCAACTGTACATCTCCTTCAAATGTTGATATTTGGTTGCATTGACAACAAATACAATTCTATATCACTAGGGGTTCTATTTAAAACCACATCGAAGAGTTTAGTTTTACAGCATGACTTAAATTTAAAGGCAATGTTCCCGCTTTAGCGGAGACTGAATTCACGTTAAACACGGCATATTTAGTCTAAATCGGAAATTAACTTTACATTTCTATCGCAGAATCTGTAACAGCTTTGCAGATCGAATAGAGCCTTAAATTACATTTCAAATCAAGCAGAGCTTGAAACCCTAGGCCTATATGAATCATGGGTTGAATAAATATGAATTAAAATGACAGCAACAGTGAATATATTTAGTTAGATATCTAAGCAAAGCAATGCTGGGCTTGGTAAAAACCCTGAAAGGGTAGCTGTAAATAGATACGTTCCCCAGTATAGGAGGTGCTGCCCAGCCCATAGTGTTTTTCTGATAGTGGTTATGAAGTTGAAGATGTAACGTTGTTTTAAAGGTACAAATTCAACATATTTTTTACAAGGGTTGTCTATGTGGTTACCATGATTCTGCTCACAAGCATGCAATTTTTGGACAATAAAATGGACGAGTTATTGGGAAGATTAAACTACCAACTGGACATTAAAAACCGTAACATCTTATGCTTCACAGAGTCATGGCTGAACGACGACAATATCAACATTCAGCTGGCTGGTTATACGATGTACCGGCAGGATAGAACAGTGGCGTCTGGTAAGACAAGGGGCGGCGGTCTATGTATTTTTGTTAACAACAGCTGGTGAACGATATCTAAGGAAGTCTCGAGCCATTGCTCACCTGAGGTAGAGTTTCTCATGATAAGCTGCAGACCACATTACCTACCGAGAGAGTTCTCATCTATATTCTCTGTTGTCATCTATTTAACTCTATCTACATACTACCTCAACTAGCACATTGACTCTGTACCGGCACCCCCCTGTATGTATTGTTATTTTTTACTGCTGCTCTTTAATTACTTGTTACTTTTTATCTCTTATTCTTATCCGTATTTTTTTTAAACTGCATTGTTGGTTAGGGGCTCATAAGTAAGCATTTCACTGTATTCGGTGCATGTGACTAATAAAATTTGATTTGATAACATAATCCTGTGGTTGAAATTTCACCTTCTTTTCAAATCAAATATATTTTTCACTTAGATTTCACATCACAATACATTGACAAATTACGTTGAAACAACGTTAATTCAATCAGTTTATGCCCAGTGGGTAGTGTGTCAAGGCAATAGTGAGGAAACCTACACAGTCATTTTAGCCATCAGTGGTGAATACAAAGGAAGCAGCATATTAAGTATAACACCAGAGGGGAACCATATTACTGTATACTTTGGGTCTAAAATTGACCTTTGCCAGTTCAGGAAATGAAAGGCCTCTTAAACGGAGAAGAAATGAGCTGGTGGTTGAAAACAATGGGGAGGAAAGCCAGTCGTTCTACCTTTCCAATCGCTATAAAGGTCTCTCTCAGTGGGAGAGCCAGCTTCAGTCAGCAGAGCCTCTCAACACCCCGAACAGCTCCCACGGAGAGTTAGAGCACATTCCAGAAGGCTTTTACAAGTCGATCCATCCATCCATCGCGGCTTTGCACAGCTTTGGATAGACTAAGCTCCTATGCGCAACATTGTACATGTGCCATTTGAACTTTTGTACATTTATGAGTTAGGTATTACATGAACGGCATTTATAGCTTAATTTGTCCTATTATTTTCTGTGTTCTCGGTCGTGGGTACTCATAATAATACACGTCATGGGGATAAATGCATAGAACATTAGTAATTTAATTAGAATTAATATTGAATGTATTAACATTTAGAAACGTAAGCTCATTGCTCTATTAAGTAAAACACAGTATGTACTTTGCTTGTTCCCAGCCATGAATGCCAACATGTCAATTATCTCCCTTTATGTTTTATCCAAATCCTCTGAAAGCACTTGCTCTGATGTGCCTGCCTTTTAAAACTGTACTCACAGTGCCCTTGTGGGCCTCATTGAAGTCTGATGAAATGTTAACAGAAGGTTAGCCAGGCTGTGCCCACTGTTTTCAGCCAAATTCTTGTAACACAATTTCGTCAAATTCCCCCTTTCTTTTCCAGGATGTGGCGAGTCATCCCGTGGTCATTGTATGGCTTCCAAGTCTAAGTTAAATGGGGATTTATTATTGTTATGTTTGGCTATATGCACCTGAGTTGAGGCCTGAGGGGTAGGAGAAAGACTGAAGTTGTTTCTCTGTATGGTTGGAGCATGGGTTTGGTTTTATGGGTACCTGAAATACAGTGAGAAATGGGTCGTGTTCATTACAGCACAACTATAGCAAAATGTTTCAAAATGTCCCTCCCTGTATCAGTATGTTTTCTTCCGTTTGGTGCTTAATGAAAACAACCATGGTGATACTGCTCGGGTGCCACTATAAACCACCATGTCCTTTTGAACTTTGCCATACAACATTTCCTGAAGGGGAGTGAAGAATCCCAGCTCACGTATTGGCTGTATAATAACTGACTTGTTAGACTCTAGCTCCGCTTCAGTGCATTGGCCCCAATGTCATTACACACTCTTTATGCTGGTAATGTACAGTAGTTGCCCATAACCACAGATTCTCCAACTCTAAATCGTAACCTTAACCATTAGGAGGATGAAATATATCTGACTCTGGTCCAGTGGTTAGATGTAACGTTTACCAACTCCTCCTCCCCTCTGTGCACACTTGGTTTTATGCCAAAAGATAGCTTAAGTGTCACGCCCTGACCTGAGAGAGCCTTTTTATGTCTCTATTTAGGTTTGGTCAGGGTGTGATTTGGGTGGGCATTCTATGTTCTATTTTCTATGTTTTGTATTTCTTTGTTTTGGCCAGGTATGGTTCTCAATCAGGGACAGCTGTCTATCGTTGTCTCTGATTGGGAACCATACTTAGGCAGCCCTTTTTCCCACCTGTCCTTGTGGGTAGTTAACTTTGTTTGTGGCACTTTGCCCTGTAAGGTTCACGGTCGTTTTGTATTGTTTATTGGTTTTGCTGGCGACATTCAATAAAGAGGAAAATGTACGCTCACCACCCTGCACCTTGGTCTGTGGATGGCATTGTATCCTCAACACGCAACATACCCTGCAGTTGATTAAACTCAAACCCCCAACATCTCTTTATGAATATTCTCACAAATTTGATTCGCAAGTTATCGTAGAATGTTTGTGACAAAAATCTGCTGTAAATTGAGCCGTTCATAGTTGTTGATCGTGTACACATTGTCAATGGAAAATGTATCATCAGTGCTGAAAATCTGGTATGTAACCCCTATTTTTGGCATTCAAACATTGTTTGATAATAGTAAACATTGATATTGTTTAAATATTGTTTAAATAAAATTGACTGAAGTTGTCCTGGTCTAGCCTATTAAGTCACCATCATATAAATTGTGTCCACATTCCAAGAAATCATACTGGGAACATTAGGAGCAAATTATTGATATATAGTATTAATATTTCACTGGGTCACGCCATATAATTCATTATGTCATTGTGTCCCACATACTAATGTCATTACTATGCATGCATGCTTTGAAACGAGTATTCAACCGGGGGGGGGCCCTGCTAGTAAACTTACTTGAACTGGACATACATTTTTGCCAACACAACAATACATTTTTGCCTCTCTCATGTCTACACAACCTGACCCCAGACCCTGGGATAAACTCATACATCTTCCACCATCAGCCATCCCTTTCCATGACACCAGCTTCTGAAGATGTCGCATGACCTAGTTGCTCGGTAGCAAAAGCAGGACCCCCACATCAAGAACCCCTCTGATTCACATTTCAAAGGAAGTGTGGTGCCTCAGATGTCTTCTCATGTAAGGCAACTAGGGAAAGTCCCACCACTGACAGTCTCATAGCTCCACATCATTTTAAAGCCAAGAGTCAAGCATATAGCCTGCGCTACATGAACATCTGTTTAATTAGATGGACTAATAGGTTTGTTATTAGTGTAACGAGGAATGGAACAGTCAATCGCAAAGCCAGTAGCACAACAAAAATTATATCATAAAGACTATTGGGTCATGTGTTGAGTAGTTTGAGCTCATAGCCCATGACACAAATATTCATGTGATGGTTGATCTCCCCCACTCTTTCCCTAAGACATGATGATGACGGTGCAAAATGGACCTCGTCAATGAAGCGAAGTGAATCACTCTTGGATGATTTGGCCAAACCATGAAAAGCTAACCACGTCTATTTCCGTTGGTGTACTTTTTTTTAACATGACCATTCAAGTGACACATATGTTGTCACTGGTTATGTTGCAATGTTATGTAGTGTCATTTTGAAACTACATGTGACACTACATCTGGTGACATCGCATTAATACTTGTCTTCACCAGTTTGACCCAAAAAAATCTGAACAATGTTGAAATAGGCCTAAAAGTAAGCCTAAAAGAATTCTAAGAATTGTTCCAAAATAATGAATTCTTAGAAATATCCTACCCTTTAATGTCCTATAGCCTATTTAAAGACCGGTGATGGAATTGGGTTGGAACACAAAGGAATTGCTTTTGAGTCTCAGAAATCCCAATATAATCTCTATATCAGCATGTATAGACTTTGTTACATTAAAGCCTTATTCTAAAATTGAATGGATCATTTTTTCCCCGCTCATCAATCTACACACAATACCCCATAATACACCACAAAGCAAAAACAGGTTTTTAAACATTTCTGCAAATGTATAAAAAAACAACTGAAATATCACATCTCAAAATCAAAATCAATATTTTATTAGTCACATGCGCTGAATACAACATGTGTAGACCTTACAGTGAAATGCTTACTTACGAGCCCATAACCAACAATGCAGTTTGAAAAAATACAGATAAGAATAAGAAATAAAAGTAACAAGTAATTAAAGAGCAGCAGTAAAATAACAATAGTGAGACTATATACAAACGGGTAACGGTACAGAGTCAATGTGCGGGGGCACCGGTTAGTTAAGGTAATATGTACATGAAAGTAGAGTTATTAAAGTGACTATGCATAGATGAAAACAACAGAGAGTAGAAGCGGTGTAAAGGAGGGGGGGCAATGCATTTGATTAGGTGTTCAGGAGTCTTATGGCTTGGGGGTAGAAGATGTTTAGAAGCCTCTTGGACCTAGACTTGGCGCTCCGGTACCGCTTGCCTTGCGGTACCAGAGAGAACAGTCTATGACAGGGTGGCTGGAGTCTTTGACAATTTTTAGGGCCTTCCTCTGACACCGCCTGGTACAGAGGTCCTGGATGGCAGGAAGCTTGGCCCCAGGGATGTACTGGGCCGTTCACACTACCCTCTGTAATGCCTTGCGGTCGGATGCCGAGCAGTTGTCATATCAGGCAGTGATGCAACCAGTCAGGATGCTCTCGATGATGCAGCTGTAGAACCTGTTGAGGATCTGAGGACCCATGCCAAATCTTTTCAGTCTCCTGAGGGGGAATAGGTTTTGTCATGCCCTCTTCATGACTGTCTTGTGTGTTTGGACTGTCACGCAGAGCGGAGCAAGTGAACCCAAGAGCAGACTCAGATGAGGAGACTGAGATGAGGTAACCAAGGTATGATGGGGTGCAGGCCAGGGGAAGCTCGGGCGGGTTGCAGGAAGCCAGGTGCGGAGGATGAGGCTGGAGCGATGGGAGTTGGGACTGGGTAAGCAAGTCCAGAGGGGAATCCAAGGAAGCAGTGCAGCGAGGGGTCCAGGACAGAGTAGCAGGACTGACGAGACGTGGGACTGGAGACAGGGACCAGAGTCAGAACGGGCAGATCTGTAGCGGAGAGGAAAACAGCGTCAGGCAAGGGAAAACAGGCATCACACTAAAACAGGATCTAAGCAGGAACTAACGGTTAAAAAACGCAGACTGACTGAGCAGAGATTACGATCTGGCAGTGTGGAAGTGGCAGGGCTGAGTATCTGTAGAGGTCTTGATTATGGAACAGGTGGTGAGGATCTGCTCTGCCTCCAGCACACATGTCTCCGCCCACACAATCACACACACACGCACGCACGCACGCACACACACACACACACACACACACACACACAGACAGACAGACAGACAGACAGACAGACAGACAGACAGACAGACAGACAGACAGACAGACAGATTCGTGTCTGGCCGTGCAGTCATGAGTGAACAGGGAGTACAGGAGGGGACTGAGCATGCAGCCCTGAGGGGCCCCCGTGTTGAGGATTAGCGTGGCAGATGTGTTGTTACCTACCCTTACCACCTGGGGGGCGGTTACCTTAGTGTTCTTGGGCACAGAGACAATGATGGTCTACTTGAAACATGTTGGTATTATAGACCCAGGGACAGGTTGAAAATGTCAGTGAAGACACTTTCCAGTTGGTCAGCACATGCTCGGAATACACGTCCTGGTAATCAGTCTGGCCCCGCGGCCTTGTGAATGTTGACCTGTTTAAAGGTCTTACTCACATTGGCTACGGAGAGTGTGATCACACAGTCGTCCGGAACAGCTGATGCTCTCATGCATGCTTCAGGGTTGCTTGCCTCGAAGCAAGCGTAGAAGTAATTTAGCTCTTCTGGTATGCTCGTGTCACTGGGCAGTTCGTGGCTGTGCAAAGGGTGGCTACTTTGACGAATCTCAAATATAAAATACATTTTGATTTGTTTAACATTTTTTTGGTTACTACGTGATTCCATATGTGTTACTTCATAGTTTTGATGTCTTCACTATTATTCTACAATGTAGACTGTGCAAAGCTGTCATCAAGGCAATGGGTGGCTACTTTGAAGAATCTCAAATATAAAATATATTTTGATTTGTTTAACACTTTTTTTGGTTACTACATGATTCCATATGTGTTATTTCGTTGTTTTGACATTTTAGTAATTTATCAAATGCTCTTATCCAGAGTGTCTTACAGTCAGTGCAATCATCTTAAAATAGCTAGGTTAGACAACCACATATCATAATCAAATATACAGGATACTAACATTCCATTCCAGATAAACAATGGATATATAGTGTTTTGCAAAAAAACTCATTTTCATACAGATCTAAAATCTATGAATAACAAGTCTGAGAACAGTAATATTTTACATACACATGAAGTTACCCATAAGCAATAATTTCTGATTTAAAAAAAGCACAAATTTGGAAAAATAGCTGGATATAGCGTTTTGGAAATAAACTTTTCAAATTATTCATGAATCAATTCGTTTGAGACAACAATATGATGGACCTCAACATAATTATTCTTTCAAAGCCACCATTTTCAGTTTTACTGGGGGAGGGAAAGTACAGAGCACATGGACTGCCAGTACAAAATTCCTAAGCAAACACTACAAACACTGTAGAGCTAATGGATGTATTGTAAACTCCAACCTCTGGACTCTGCCATTGCTGTGTAAGCATCTTGAGCAGTTATGGCACAGTAGGAAATCCTTCAACACACACACACACACACACACTCGCACATACAACACACACTCACACATACAACACACGCTCATACACACCACACACTCTCACACATACAACACACACAAACTGCAATGTAGGACACGCCTGTCTCGCTGAGAGACTCTTCTCTAATACATTTTCTAACATTGCCGTTTATTTATAAAAATGTATTTTACAGAGTAAGCTTACTCCTATTTATTCCTATAGTACTACATTGTTTCTCTTTATTTAGTGTAAACAGCCAGACCGTCTCTTTCTATCTAAAGCCTAGGCAGTCGGGCAGTATTTATTTAATGCATCATTAACGACTTCTGCCTTTTGATGGTTTTATTATCAATAATTAAGATTGTAAACAATGACATGGTGATGTTCACATCGAGTACGATCTTGTAGTCTTTATGATCCCCAAAGGGCAATTCACAGTGTTGCATGTAGACAACGTAATATATAAATAGTACATGGTTAAACTCATACTTTATTATAGTTTCTCAAATGTCTCAACTGAACTGGGCCACAAGAAATCACATATTTTAATATTATTACAGTTTTTCCCAATTGTTAACACACTAAAATTGGTACATGAGGCACAATGACCCAAACCTGTGACTCATTTAGCAGAACCAGACACAAAATCTGCAATACTACTGGCACATGTTATGCTTTACACTAAAATTGTAATTCTATAACAAACATTTGGCAAAACACAACACACAATACTCTACCTTCGGCACAACTAGAATCTATTGTGTGCAAATGAAAAGCAACACGGTTCGACAAGCTAAGCTCAATTACCAGTTGATCAATTTCACTCTCCACATCTGCAAACACTAATTGTGTAAATGTTCACTTTGCAATCAGACCTTTGGTATGGAGTCAACAGGTGAGTACTCCTGTGTTTGGAGAACAATGGAAGCAAACTTGGCAGAGAGAGGAGGAGGAGGAAGAAGAAGAAGATCTGATGATCAACCGTGGTTTGACATTGAGAGAGGCTGGGCAGAGAGTGTAGCCCAATCTGAGCTGCTTCACCGCAGCATCCATCATCCGGACGTTCCAAAATGAGAATAGGTACAGTATGTACTGCAGACATTGGACTTATCTACTACTTTTACTACTTGACAGTAGTACAACATAAAGCACAGTAAAGACTGTAGATTCCAATACATACTCTAATGGGAAACAAAGTAAATGTTTCATGTATTACTGTATGTATGAAATTGTGAGCTATACTACTTTGTAACATGTTTATCTTGTATACTGTATTACTGCAGTGTTTACTGTACTGTATGCTATTTTGTTCTTGTAGAACTGAAAGATGACCACCACGTGGTGGTAGAACACATCTATTTACAGACTAACAGGAGGCTGCCATTGTACAAATGGTAGTTGAAAGTAATGCCTTAAGACTGCGGGAAATCCAACAACAGATTATTGAAAACCCTGCCATCTTCCATAACATCCGAGTGAGCTTATCAACCACAGCCAGCATCTTTAAGAAACACTATCTTCGGATGAAGCAAATCTACCGAGTCCCATTTGAAAGGAATTCCCAAAGAGTGAAGGATAAACGGTCTGAATATGTGCAAGTAATGTACTGGTATTACACTCTTGAAACAGTAGAGACTCATTGACATTGCCAGTGAACTTTACTATACAGCAATTACACTATTAACTGGCATTTCAGAGAATGCTCTCTCTGGCCAAGGAGAATATTGAGTGTGATGTTGATGAAAATCTGTGGCCAGACCAAAACAACAGACATGACTGATTTTGTTTTGTCAATGGAGTATTTATTTCTTGATTTAGATTTGACAGTTTCTTTATTTATTCCAGACAATTGATCTAACATACAGTACAGTAGAGCAAATAAGAAAATGTTTCTTCCTTTGCATATGGAAAATATATTTACTGTATGTGTGCTTACAGTATGCTGTTTTACATGTATTTAGTCATGTTGAAATACAAAACAAACATTTTTGCATATGTGTTAATTCCTTTCTTGTTTGAGTACACACAAACAATATAACAATCTTAGTCTTTACACTGAAATAGGTTCTGATAGTAGTGTTTTGAATATGTCACATTAGTGTGATCTCGGTTGCCACTAAGTTAGATTCATTTGAGGTGTGTGTTTGTTTCATTTGTCTGCAGAGTTTCATTTTGGGCAGGGAGTACATTATTCTGATTACTTTGTTTCATTTTGCAAGATGTCTGTGGGGTTTGGGGAAATTGGCTAACTGTTTTGAGGACCTGAGACATAGTTTCAGCAAACGTGTGATAACAAATGGGAAAAGCTGTATATGAAGGTTAGTGCTCAGAACTTTTCTTTCTTTGACCTTAGTGGGATACTGTTAATACTAAGTGTGCGCGTGCGTGCACGTTGCCTACACTTTACTGATAACGAGACACACTGTGGTCACAAGGTTAGAATTGATCTACCTCTTTGTAAAATGGATTACATAAACAAGCTTTTGTACATCACGCCTGTTCCCTCCACTCCTGCCTCCACCGCCTGCCGTCACGCTAGCCGTGCGGGGTTGAGTGACATCAATGAGACGTCCTATCAAGATCCTGTCCACGATTCACCTTCCAGACTCTCCCATACCATCCATAACCTATCGCCCTCCGTCTGCACACTCAGATTTGTTCCCCTTGTTTTATGAACCCCTCAATAGTTAAAGGTTCAAATAAAAAAAAAATGCATTATTCATAACTTTTTCATTTTGAAGTAAAATGATGACGTAATGTTTGGTCAGGGTTATGAACAGGGTGAGATAGTGCCTTATAAGAGTGATATGAGATAGTGTGTGTGAGAGAGAGAGTCTCCCAGCCATGGTATGGTTGCAGATCCACAGTAATGAAAGATGGCAGCTGTGGAGCGGGGTGCGGGGATGGGAGGGATGGGGGTTTAATCTAAAACTGCCTGTTCAGTATAAAGTGTGGTATTGATAGCAGGATTAAATGGAAGGATGAGATGTGGAGGAGTAGAGCAGACTTGTTTTTTGTGTAAATTGGGGAACAGCTCTTATTTCATGCTGCTGCCTTGCTTGTTGGCTAACAAGAAACATCACTTTATAATTGTATTTTCTGTAAAAGGAAAAGAAAGAGAAACAACCTACTCTTTGGTATTCTCATACACCAGGATTTTATAGTGTTTGTATGTCATCAGGAGTGGGTGTAATGCATTTCCATACTGGGCCTACTTCTGCTGCACAAAGAGATGGAAATATTATAACAAGGCCTAGTGCTGCAGATCAAGCCTTGCTGCTGGACATACAGTGCATTCAGAAAGTAGTCACACCTCTTGACTTTTTGGATGAAGCAAATCTACCGAGTCCCATTTGAAAGGAATTCCCAAAGAGTGAAGGATAAACGGTCTGAATATGTGCAAGTAATGTACTGGTATTACACTCTTGAAACAGTAGGGACTCATTGACATTGCCAGTGAACTTTACTATACAGCAATTACACTATTAACTGGCATTTCAGAGAATCATGGAGTTGGATGCAAGTCCCATCCCCCAGGAACTCATATTCATAGATGAGGCTGGATTAAATTCAGTGAAGACGAGGAGGAGAGGAAGGAACATCATTGGTCAACGCGCCATCATTGAGGTACCTGGCCAGCGTGGGGGAATTGTCACCATATGCGCAGCTATGAGCCACAATGGGGTAATCCACCACCATGCCACCCTTGGACCATACAACACTGCCCATCTCCTTCATTTCCTGAACACCTTACATGAAATCTTTTTCAGCCAGAGCAGAGAGGGCCAGGGGATCCGAGCAACAAATGTATGTTCTCATTTGGAACGTGTGTTTCCATCGGGCTGCTCTGGTTCCATGACCATTCCAGGTTTACAATTCTCCATCTCCCACCATATTCCCAATTTTTCAACCCCATTGAGGAGTTGATTTCAGCATGGCAGTGGAAGGTGTATGATCACAAACCCCATGAATGTATGGCCCTTCTCCAGGCAATGGAGGAGGCCTGTGGTGACATTCCAGCAGAGTCCTGTCAGGGGTGGATGCGTCACGCCAGAAGATATTTCCCCCGCTCTCTGGCCAAGGAGAATATCACAAGTGATGATAAATCTCTGGCCAGACCAAAACAACAGACATGACTGATTTTGTTTTCTCAATGGAGTATTTGTTTCTTGACTTATGATTTAGATTTGACAGTTTCTGTATTTATTCCGGACAATTAATCTAACATACAGTACAGTATTTCAAATAGGAAAATGTTTCTTCCTTTGCATATGCAAAATATATTTACTGTATGTTTGAATTTTTACTGTATGTGCTTACAGTATGCTGTTTTACATGTATTGAGTCTTGTTGAAATATAAAACAGAAAATGTAACATTTGTGTTAATTCCTTTCTTGTTTGAGTACACACAAACAATATAACAACAAAATCTAAGTCTTTACACAGAAATAGGTTCTGTTTGTAGTGTTTTGAATATGTCACATTAGTTTGATCTCGGTTGTCACTAAGTTAGATTAATTTGATGTGTGTGTGTGTCTCATTTGTATGCAGAGTTTAATTTTGAGCAGGGAGTACATTATTCTGATTACTGTGTTTCATTTTGCAAGGTGTCTGTGGGGTTTGGGGAAATTGGCTAACTGTTTTCTGTTTTGTGTTTAGAGTTTTGAGTACCTGAGATGTAGTTTCAGCAAATGTGTGTTAACAATTGGGAAAAACTGTATATAAAGAGAAGGTTACAGTGCTCAGAACTTTTTCTTTCTTTGACCTTTGTGGGATACTGTTAATACTAAGTGTTTGTGTGTGTGTGTGTGTGTGTGTGTGTGTGTGCGTGCGTGCGTGTGTATGCTTGCGTGCGTGCACGTATGTGTGCGTGCACATTGTCTACACTTTACTGATAACGAGTCGCACAGTGGGTCACAAGGTTAGAATTGATCTACCTCTTTGTAAAAGAGATTACATAAACAAGCCTTTGTACATCACGCCTGTTCCCTCCACTCCTGCCTCCACCGCCTGCCGTCACGCTAGCCGTGCGGCTTTGAGTGACATCAATGAGACGTCCTATCAAGATACTGTCCATGATTCACCTTCCAGACTCTCCCATACCATCCATAAACGTTCACCCTCCGTCTGCACGCTCAGATTTGTTCCCCTTGTTTTATGAACCCCTCAATGCATTATTCATAACTGATTTCATTTTGAAGTAAAATTACAACGGTAATGTTTGGTCAGGGTTATGGACAGGCCTTATAAGAGTGAAAGTGTGTGTGTGTGTGTGTGTGTGAGAGAGAGAGAGAGAGAGAGAGAGAGAGTCTCCCAGCCATGGTATGGTTGCAGATCCACAGTAATGAAAGATGGCAGCTGTGGAGCGGGGTGCGGGGATGGGAGGGATGGGGGTTTAATCTAAAACTGCCTGTTCAGTATAAAGTGTGGTATTGATAGCAGGATTAAATGGAAGGATGAGATGTGGAGGAGTAGAGCAGACTTGTTTTTTGTGTAAATTGGGGAACAGCTCTTATTTCATGCTGCTGCCTTGCTTGTTGGCTAACAAGAAACATCACTTTATAATTGTATTTTCTGTAAAAGGAAAAGAAAGAGAAACAACCTACTCTTTTGTATTCTCATACACCAGCCCCCTTTCCCACCTCCCTACCCATCTTTCACTGTTTTAGTCAGAGGGGCTGTGAAGATTATTTACATTTGGGGAGATTAGGACCTGGCTATTCCACGTACAGCGGCCAGCATCCATTGATGTCTAGTTGAGCGATGTAGGTCAGAACAGCCCTGCTGTCTGTGCTTTGTGCTAAACCCTGCCATGGGAGACCTTTGACTTCCTCACCATCGCCCGACATCCCCACTGCCGTGACAGTTGTTGTACCGTGGCTGGCTGGCAGGCTGACTGTCCTCAATACCCACACCAAATATATTTTTTATGCCCTATTTCATCAGATCCCATTTCTGTTATATCCTAAAGAGGATTTATTTTCTGTTCCTGTCTGGCTTCTTTTTTTTTTTTGCTTGGTAATGACTTAGTGTGGGTGGGTGCCAGTCGGCTACATCTGCCTGATTACGACCGTGCTGTAATCGCACAGATGATGCAGCAAGGGTTAATGAATGGAGGCAGAGGTCACAGGATTTTATAGTGTTTGTATGTCATCAGGAGTGGGCGTAATGCGTTTCCATACTGGGCCTACTTCTGCTGCACAAAGAGATGGCAATATTATAACAAGGCCTAGTGCTGCAGATCAAGCCTTGCTGCTGGACATACAGTGCATTCAGAAAGTAGTCACACCTCTTGACTTTTTCCACATTTTGTTGTTTTATAGCCTGCATTTAAAATATATTAAATTCAGATGTGTCACTGGCCTACACACAATATACCATCATGTCAAAGTGGAATCATGTTTTTTGAAATATTTACAAATGAACTAAAAATGAAAAGCTGAAATGTCTATAAGTATTCAACATTTTTGTTGTGGCAAGCCTACATAAATTCAGGAGTAAAAAAGTACTTAATAAGTCATGTAAGAAGTTGCATGGACTCACTCTGTGTGCAATAATAGTGTTTAACATAATCTTTGAAAGACTACCTCATCTCTGTACCACGCACATACAATTATCTGTAAAGGTCCCTCAGTCGGGCAGTGAATTTCAAACACAGATTCAACCACAAAGACCAGGGAAATGGCCAATTGTACACTGGAGTTGCTTAGCAAGATTATATTTTATGTTCCTGAGGGGCCTAGATACAGTCTTGACTTAAATCGTCTTGAAATCTATGGCAAGACTTGAAAATGGCTCTCTAGCAATGATCAACCACCAACTTGACAGAGCTTGTAGAATAAAAATGAAATAATGTGCAAATACGATACAATCCAGAAAGGCTCACAGTGTAATCGCTGCCAAAGGTGATTGTAACATGTATTGACTCAGGGGTGAGAATACTGATGTAAATGAGATACAGTGCCTTCAGAAAGTATTCAGACCCCTTGACTTTTTCCAAATGTTATTATGTTACAGCCTTATTCTAAAATTGATTAAATTGTTTTCGCCCCCTAAAGCTGCACACAATACCCCATAATGACAAAGTAATAACAGGTTTAGACATTTTTGCTCATTTACAAAAAATAAAACACAGAAATATCTCAGTTACATAAGTATTCAGACCCTTTACTCAGTACTTTGTTGAAGCAACTTTACAGCATCAAGTCTTCTTGTGTATGACAGCATCAAGTCTTCTTGTGTATGGGTCGTTGTCCTGTTGGAAGGTGAACCTTTGTCCCAGTCTGAGGTCCTGAGCACTCTGGAGCAGGTTTTCATCAAGAATCGCTTTGTACTTTGCTCCGTTCATCTTTCCCTCGATCCTGACTAGTCTCCCAGTCGCTGCTTCTGAAAAACATCCCCAAAGCATGATGCTGCCGCCACCATGCTTCACCGTAGGGATGGTGCCAGGTTTCCTCCAGACGGGATGCTTGGCATTCAGGCCAAAGAGTTCAATCTTGCTTTCATCAGACTAGAGAATCTTGTTTCTCATGGTCTGAGAGTCTTTAGGCACCTTTTGCAAAACTCTAAGCGGGCTGTCATGTGCCTTTTACTGAGGAGTGGCTTCTGTCTTGCCACTCTACCATAAAGGCCTGATTGGTGGAGTGCTGCAGAGATGGTTGTCTTTCTGGAAGGTTCTCCCATCTCCGCAAAGGAACTCTAGTGCTCTGTCAGAGTGACCATCGGGTTCTTGGTCACCTCCCTTACCAAAGCCCTTCTCCCCCGATTGCTCAGTTTGGCTGGGCACCAACTCTAGGAAGGGTATTGATGGTTCCAAACTTCTTCCATTTAAGAATGATGGAGACCACTGTGTTCCTGGGGATCTTCAATGCCGCATAATCTTTTGGTACCCTTCCCCAGATCTGTGCCTCGACACAATCCTGTCTCTGAGCTCTACGGACAATTCCTTCGACCTCATAGCTTGGTTTTTGCTCTTACATGCACTGTCAACTGTGGGACCTCATATAGACAGGTGTATGCCTTTCCAAATCATGTCCAATCAATTGAATTTACCACAGGTGAACTCCAATCAAGTTCTAGAAACATCTCAAGGATGATCAATGCAAACAGGATGCACGTGAGATACATTTTGAGTCTCATAGCAAAGGGTCTGAATACCCTGTAAATAAGCTATTTGTGTTTTTTTATATGTATTTGCCAAAAACTCAAACTTTTGGGAATAGTGACACTTATAGAGCATGATGCCTCAAGAGTCAATTTCACATATATAGCCATCCATAATCCCTTTTCAGTTCATCACACCTAAAGATGTTGTAATCAGCAATTCTTTATCTCTCAATTGGCTAGAGTTGTTGCGTAACAGATGGCCATTAATTTAATTGCAAATCTACATCGTAGTTGTTCAGGGATGTATACCACATCCACACCGCACATTATTCTTCTCAAATATCTGACATTATTATCAAATCTTATGACACATTATAGACAATGGTAAACTAAGGATTGTAGTTATGCCTGACCAAAACATGAATTTATTATGTAGATATGTTGACCTATTGTAAAGTGAGATACTCATGTGGTAGAGCAAGTCTGTCCTCTGTGGTCTGCAGATGGGATGGCAGCTTATAACACAACTCCTCTCCCCTATCTGACCTAAATGACTTGTATGTATAGAAAGAGTTTATTTCCAAAACACTATATTCACCAATTTACACATTTGAGTTTTTGCATTAGAAAATGTTTTTTTTGTTGCTAAAAACTATATATCCATTGTTTAGCTCGAATGGAATGTTCATATCCTTGTATATTTGTAAGGCTCTGGGTGTAGTGGGTGCGAAGTCAGGTGCAGGAAGCAGAGAGTACAGGGTAGTGCTTTATTTGCACACACGGCGAACAAAAGCCACCCCACTAAGATACAGGGCGCACACAAAACAAATGCCCCAAACACTGGGGACTGAAACAGTCCGGAGAAAACCCACGACCGAAACACCTGAGACACGAGCGTACACAGATGCAACACACAAACAATCCCGCACACAGAGCAGGCGGGCCTACTGGCTAAAATATCCCGACTATCAGCCTAACACAAAACAGGTGAAACCAATAAACAGAAATGGGAAAAAAGACGACCGCCGAGCACCACCCGAGCAGGAAGGGGAGCTACCTTCGGTAGGAGTCGTGACAATATTTGACTGCAATATGTGGTTGTTTAACCTAGCTACTGTATCTTTAAGATAAATGCACTTACTGTAAGTCGCTCTGGATAAGAGCATCTTCTAAATGACAGAAATGTTTTACGTACAGATCTCATGTTGCTGTATTGAATACTCAATATATATATATACACTGTGTGTATATATATATATATATATATATATATATATATATATATATATATATATATATATATATATATATATATATAGATGTCCCAAATGTATCATTTGTACAGTTCTTTTAAAAATGTAGTTGTTTGTTACATTTGATTGTAAAAACAAAAGTGGCAGTACTACTTATTTCTCTGACAGTGAGGCATGTATATATATATATACATGCCTCAATATAGCATATTGCCAAAAAAACATGATTGTCTCTCTGAAATGCAACCTTCAAGTGGTAGATTTTAAACAAATAGATGACTGTCATTGAATTACCCCATGCCATGATTAGATAGTGAATAAACCCACCAATCTCTTTCATAATTTATTTAAACAATAAAAGCTAATATACCAACACTTCTAAAAATGGATATATAGCATTTTGGAATGAAACGGCATATGTAAACTGATGTATACAGTATGTATGCAAGCATGACATTAATAGATACAGTATGACTGATTGTAGGCTTATACTATAGGTCTCTCTGTTTTCTCAGTTTGAAACAGCTAGGAACCCTGTCTTACAGTATATTTCAGATACAGTATATCTGGTGTCCATCCCTAATGGCAGAGCCATTAATACACATGGGCGACTCTCATCAACTGTCACTCCCGTATGACAGAACACCCATTGTTAGTGAGAGATGACACAAACTCAAAGGATTTGTTCTTCCCAATCCCTTGGTGCAGGCTGAGTTCCAGTTACACTGTGTGCTGAGTGCTCTGGGCACATACATAGATCATATCCCTAGGAGTGACAGGATACACACACAGACAGCCTTGAGGAAAAAACAGGGCTTTTGTCCCAGACAATGGAGACATCACTGGAATTGTAATCCTACCACAGTGGTGCATTTACAGCTTCCCTTTGCAAGGCTATATGCCTATGTCTGAGTAATTTGTAAGGTTATTGTCTGCATTTGACAAGTTTCAAGTTGTCACGTCCTGGTCAGTATATAAGGTTAATTGTTTGTAGTTTGGTCAGGGCGTGACAGAGGGTATTTGTTTTATGTGGTTCAGGGTGGTGTATTTGATTAAGGGTGTTTGATTTAGTATTTCCGGGGTTTTGGTTTATAGTCTATGTTTATGTATTTCTATGTCTAGTCTGGTGAGTGTGTTTCTATGTTGGTTAATTGGGGTTGGGACTCTCGGTTGAAGGCAGGTGTTGTCTATCTGCCTTTGATTGAGAGTCCCATATATAAGGGTGTGTTTGTTTGTGATTTGTGGGTGATTGTTCTGTGTTCAGCCCTAGGCTTTGCCAGACTGTTTTGTTGTTCGTTCGTTTGTTAGTTCTAGTAGTTTTGTTATTTTGTATTCAGTTGTTTTTGTAAGTTAATAAATCTAAATATGAGCATACACGTACCTGCTGCATTTTGGTCCTCTTTCACCGACGACAGCCGTGACACAAGTTGAATTAGTCGTAGGGGAGAGTGGTGTAAGTTGAGCCACCCTTGTTTCCAAGAAACCATACAAAAAATGTCTGTGAAGGAAGAAAAAAGTAGAAAGCAAGTTAGGTCCAAAAAAATGATTTTCACCAAGTCAAATTAATTTATTGTGTAAGAGGTTTCATGATGCTTGTATATAAACCAAAGTAGATAATTGTAAGATTGTTCTATACATCAGTTGGAGTCTCTACTCATCTTTAATATAAGGTCCTGAACTTAGCATGAAAGTGCATCCTTGTAGCTGTGTGGGCTAATATAGTCAAAATGTTTGCCTTGGGGTAAGTTGAGACAATGGCCATGGGATAAGTTGAGCCAATGGTTGATCCAATGGCAAGTTGAGCAAATTGAAGTGTTTTCTTCCCAGCCTTAATGTAAGGCATTATTGCTGGGATATGAAGTAACAACCAGGCCTGGCCTATGTTAAAAGTGTTTTTAAAATGTTTTTTAGGTGTGAAGCCTGTGTTAAAAGATGTTTAAAATGATTAATAGACAAAAAAGCAATTGTGATTGTATTGAATTGTGTTTGGGAAATAAAAGGTAGAGTTAATATTTCATTCAGTACAGAAATTTGTTGGCGGCTTAACGTTCCCTGTCCTGCCGCTCAATTTACCCCATACCCAGGGTAAGATTTGCCAAGAGACCACTTTTTTGGACAAGCTACACTATATATACAAAAGTATGTGGACATCCAATCAAATGAGTGGATTCGGCTATTCAACGCCACACCCGTTGCTGACAGGTGTATAAAATCAAGCACACTGCCATGCAATCTCAATAGACAAACATTATCAGTAGAATGGCCTTACTGAAGAGCTCAGTGACTTTCAACATGGCACCATCATAGGATGCCACCTTTCCAACAAGTCAGTTCATAACATTTCTGCCCTGCTAGAGCTGCCCCGGTCAACTGTAAGTGCTGTTATTGTGAAGTGGAAACATCTAAGAGCAACAACGGCTCAGCCATGAAGTGGTAGGCCAAACAAGCTCACAGAACGGGACTGCTGAGTGCTGAAGTGTTTAGCTTGTAAAAATCGTCTGTCCTCGGTTGCAACACTCACTACTGAGTTCCAAACTGCCCGCAACGTCTGTTTGTCGGGAGCTTCATAAAATGCGTTTCCATAGCCGAGCAGCAGCACACAAGCCTAAGATAACTATGCACAATGCGAAGTGTTGGCTGGAGTGGTGTAAAGTTAGCAGCCATTGGACTCTGGAGCAGTGGAAACACGTTCTCTGCAGTGATGAATCATGCTTCATCATCTGGCAGTCTGACTAACGAATCTGGGTTTGGCGGATGCCAGGAGAACACTACCTGCCCCAATGCATAGTGCCAACTGTAAAGTTTGGTGGAGGGGGAATAATGGTCTTGGTCTGTTTTTCATGGTTCGGGCTAGGCCTCTTATTTCCAGTGAAGGGAAATGTTAACGCTACAGCATACAATGACATTCTAGACGATTCTGTGCTTCCACTTTGTGGCAGCAGTTTAGGGAAGGCCCTTTCCTGTTTCAGCATGACAGAGCCTCCGTGCACAAAGCGAGGTCCATGCAGAGATGGTTTGTCAAGATCGATCTGGAAGAATTTGACTGGCCTGCACAGAGCCCTGACCTCAACCCCATCGAATGCCTTTGAAATGAATTCACCCAACATCAGTGCCCAATCTCACTAATGCTCTTGTGGCTGAATGGAAGCAAGTCCCCGCAACAATCTAGTGGAAAGCCTTCCCAAAAGAGTGGAGGCTGTTATAGCAGCAAAGGGGGGACCAAGTCCATAGTAATGCCCTTGATTTTGGAATGAGATGTTCGAAGAGGCGTATGTCCACATACTTTAGGTTATGTAGTGTGTGTTTTCAAAACCGTAATGTTTACATGAATTCTGATTATTTCCAGGGATACAAAACATCCTGAAATCTAAACTCATCAAAAAAGAAACGTCCTCTCACTGTCAACTGCGTTTATTTTCAGCAAACTTAACATGTGTAAATATTTGTACTGTATGAACATAACAAGATTCAACAACTGAGACATAAACTGAACAAGTTCCACAGACATGTGACTAACAGAAATGGAATAATGAGTCCCTGAACAAAGGGAGTGGGTCAAAATCAAAAGTAACAGTCAGTATCTGGTGTGGCCACCAGCTGCATTAAGTACTGCAGTGCATCTCCTCCTCATGGACTGCACCAGATTTGCCAGTTCTTGCTGTGAGATGTTACCCCACTCTTCCACCAAGGCACCTGCAAGTTCCCAGACATTTCTGGGGTGAACGGCCCTAGCCCTCACCCTCCGATCCAACAGGTCTCAGACGTGCTCAATGGGCTTGAGATCCGGGCTCTTCGCTGGCCATGGCAGAACACTGACATTCCTGTCTTGCAGGAAATCACGCACAGAACGAGTAGTATGGCTGGTGGCATTGTCATGCCGGAGGGTCATGTCAGGATGAGCCTGCAGGAGGGTACCACATGAGGGAGGAAGATGTCTTCCCTGTAACGCACAGCGTTGAGATTGCCTGCAATGACAACAAGCTCAGTCCGATGATGCTGTGATACACCGCCCCAGACCATGACGGACCCTCCACGTCCAAATCGATCCCGCTCCAGAGTACAGGCCTCAGTGTAACGCTCATTCCTTCGACGATAAACGCGAATCCGACCATCACCCCTGCTGAGACAAAACCGCGACTCTTTTTGCCAGTCCTGTCTGGTCCAGCGATGGTGGGTTTGTGCCCATAGGTGACATTGTTGCCGGTGATGTCTGGAGAGGACCTGCCTACAAGCCCTCAGTCCAGCCTTTCTCAGCCTATTGCAGACAGTCTTAGCACTGATGGAAGGATTGTGTGTTCCTGGTGTAACTCAGGCAGTTGTTGTTGCCATCCTGTACCTGACCCGCAGGTGTGATGTTCGGATGTACCGATCCTGTGCAGGTGTTGTTACACGTGGTCTGCCACTGCGAGGATGATCAGCTGTCCGTCCTGTCTCTCTGTAGCGCTGTCTTAGGCGTCTCACAGTACGAACATTGCAATTTATTGCCCTGGCCACATCTGCAGTCCTCATGCCTCCTTGCAGCATGCCTAAGGCACGTTCACGCAGATGAGCAGGGACCCTGGGCATCTTTCTTTTGGTGCTTTTCAGAGTCAGTAGAAAGGCCTCTTTAGTGTCCTAAGTTTTCATAACTGTGACCTTAATTGCCTACCGTCTGTAAGCTGTTAGTGTCTTAACGACCGTTCCATAGGTGCATGTTCATTAATTGTTTATGGTTCATTGAACAAGCATGGTAAACAGTGTTTAAACCCTTTACAATGAAGATCTGTGAAGTTATTTGGATTTTTACGAATTATCTTTGAAAGTCAGGGTCCTGAAAAAGGGACGTTTCTTTTTTTGCTGAGTTCATGTAGATATCTTTGTTAGAAAGAATACTACATTTCCTTTGATAAACCACTTCGAGTAGATGTCCTTGATGGGTGGGAGCACGGTCCCAGAGATGTCCCAGTGATGACTGAGGTTTTGGTCTATGTCCTCACGTGAAAAAGGCTCACTTCTATAGTTTAGATCTAGTGCCATCATGAATAGGCAGAGGCACTTTGAAACTAAATAGATTCACTGTTGCTGTCGAAGTCATTCCAAAGGAATGGAATAACAGAGCAAATGAAATGTGACCATACATTTTCACTCATACATCATCAATGGTGATAACATAGCATTTGCAAGGTCAGCCACTGTCTCAATTCAATCCAGAATTCAACTAAAAATAGACAACACAATAGGCCTAGGGTTTCAAGCTCTGGTTGAAGATGGAGCCGGAGAAGAAGTTAGACGCTTTACGTATCCCCAGCCGATAGTGTTTTTTTGTTTATTTGCGTTTGTATTTTATTTTTGTACTTATTTTGTACATAATGTTGCCGCTACCGTCTTTTATGACCAAAAATAACTTCTAGACATTACTCACCATGGACTAGCAGAATCGGACTAGCTGAACGACGACAATATCAACATACAGTTGAAGTCGGAAGTTTACATACACCTGAGTCAAATACATTTAAACTCAGTTTCACAATTCCTGACATTTAATACTAGTAAAAATTCCCTGTCTTAGGTCAGTTAGGATCACCACTTTATTTTAAGAATGTGAAATGTCAGAATAATAGTAGAGAATGATTTATTTTAGCTTTTATTTCTTTCATCACATTCCCAGTGGGTCAGAAGTTTACGTACACTCAATTAGTATTTGGTAGCATTGCCTGTAAATTGTTTAACTTGGGTCAAACATTTTGGGTAGCCTTCCACAAGCTTCCCACAATAAATTGGGTGAGTTTTGGCCCATTCCTCCTGACAGAGCTGGTGTAACTTAGTCATGTTTGTAGGCCTTCTTGCTCACACACGCTTTTTCAGTTCTGCCCACACATTTTCTATGGGATTGAGGTCAGGGCTTTGTGATGGCCACTCCGATACCTTGACTTTGTTGTCCTTAAGCCATTTTGCCACAACTTTGGAAGTAGGCTTGGGGTCATTGTCCATTTGGAAGACCCATTTGCGACCAAGCTTTAACTTCCTGACTGATGTCTTGAGATGTTGCTTCAATACAGTTGTCAGAAGTTTACTGACACTTAGGTTGGAGTCATTAAAACTCGTTTTTCAACCACTCCACAAATTTCTTGTTAACAAACTATAGTTTTGGCAAATCGGTTAGGACATCTACTTTGTGCATGACACTTTTACTTTGTGCATGGCACAAGTAATTTAATAGTCTGGGTAGCCATTTGATTAGCTGTTCAGGAGTCTTATGGCTTGGCGGTAGAATCTGTCTAGAGAATCTTCTTTCTCATGGTCTGAGAGTCCTCAAAGGCCTTTTTTGGTGAAATGCTACAGAGATGGTTGTCCTTCTGGAAGTTTCTCCAATCTCCACAGAGGAACTCTGGAGGTCTGTCAGAGTGCCCATCAGGTTCTTGGTCACCTCCCCGAAGATGTAAGCTCAAATAGTTTTTACACATTTAACCTCTTATTTTTGTTGGCACAAATCTACCTCCATTCTTCCATTGATTTGTATGGGTTACCTTCAGAGTGGTCATATTAGTTAGTAGGCCAAACTGTTCAGACGTTTTCATGAGAAGAACGATGTTCGGGATTTCTGCTGGTCTGACAAACAGCACTGTAGTTCTGCCATTTTCCAACACAGATGCGGAATTGTGACACGCAGCCCATGCAAAAAAACTGATCTCTGAATTTAACTTTAGGATTTTGATGTGGATTTTTTCATCTCTTGAGAAGAACACATTTCACTACCTCACCAACCTGACGTATGCCGATCTTAGTGGTAATAAACTAGTTGTTGCCAATACGAATCCATTCAACTCAATGAATAATGTCCTGCTCAATTTGGCCATTAATCAGATAGAAAGGGTTTAAGTAGACTCTGTCAAAAGAGAAAATAGCAAAATTGACCTGAGTGACAACCCTTTGGCATGCAACTGTTCCAACATTGAATTAATTGGTTGGATTCAGAGCAATACCAATAAAGTGATTTACATAGATAGGACATGTGTTGGTTCAAAAGGAAAGGTTATCGGATGTGCATTTGCTGGCATGTTACAATTTGGACATGTTATGTCAATGGCAATTTTAACAATTGCATGTGTCATAATAAAAAAACTAAGAAAGAAATACAGAGGATATGAAATGCTTTGAAGGGTAACACTTTATTTGGAAATAGTCCCCTGCAGATTGTATAATGTTCAACTTGCTATCAACAAACTGTTCAGCTAACTATCCACTAACCATAGCCCAACCCTAAACTTAAAACAAAAGCAAGCTGTTGCATATCAACAGTTGCAGATGACAGTTTGAGCATCTTAATGGGACTATATAAGTGGGTCAGAACTAAGTTTAGTTGACTAAAACAATCTGGGTAGTTCTACCATATCCATTAGAACTGAACATACCAAGGATAAATACAAGGCCAGGCATGCCATTTTAGTACATCTCTTCATATCACAATGACACAAATAATAATGCATATTCAGATTTTTCATGATCATTTCATTAAATCAATAAAGAAAAGAAACTGGTTTTTATCATGCCTTTTTATTTTCAGTGTTATGCAACTTTAGAAGTATAAATATCTGTTTTAATATACATCTATGACATCCATAGAGATTTCCTTGGGCGAAATACAAAAACTCAAACATCTTTATTGTACAAATCCTAAAAGACAAACCATAGTAAGCAAGTTCATCTAATACTAGTTTCACACATAAAGGAAAAAAGGAAACTCCAAAAACAAGCAGGACAATGTGGGACCCGACAGATGTTGAAACAGAGACATTGACCACCACACAGATAGACAGTCTAACACAACTGGGTGGCTGGGTAGGTGAGGAAGTCACAGACACTACCAACACGAACATATTTCCTGTGACGTAGCGTATAGATTTGGCAAATCATTAACACAATATACAAAATATACATCCATGAAGTATTTGTAAACAAACACTGAATGTGCTATTTTTAAAGGATTTAAACATCAATCAGAAAAAAAGGCATGGGTAAAAATAACACTTTCTTTGAATGATGGAGTGTCTTTCTGATTCATTTCCATCTGTATCCCCCACTGGGCACAGACGTCAGTTCAACGTCTTGTTTTGATTTACATTTGGTTGTCATCGAATGTAAATTCAACGTGAAATCAACACAAAATGTCACCATGTCATTGAATTTTGGTTAAAGTTAGGTGCAAAAAAATTATACGTGAAATTCCCTTACATTGATGACTTTCTTCAAATCCAATCAGTTTTTCACGTTCATTCAACGTCATCCCATTGAATCTTTTTGGTTGAAATGAAGTGGAAACAAGGTTGACTCAACCAGCTTTTGCCCAGTGGGAAGAGCCTGTTTGATAGGGAACAACATTCTCATCTGAATCATTCTTTCTACTAATTAGTACAACTAGAAGGAAGGGGAAAGGTGTCTAATATTAAGGTGACCTTTTTCTCTCCCCCCAAACATTTGACAATACATTTACAATAACTAAATGAGAATAGTAAAACTTCAGATTCTTATTTTTAAAAAAAATCTTCACAATCAATCTCATTTGTTATTTTCTAGAATGTGCATTCGTGGGTACAATTGACCATCTATGTAAATATATAGCGTCCCGTTTAGTTTTTGTTTGCCTCCCTAAGATAAAGTAGATTGTTATGACATAGCCTACATTATAGAGTAAATATTGTATAGCATATTTAGAAATCTACTTTGTGTTGGATATTTAGGGTATGCAATCAAAAGGCCTGGCAGCTAAACTACAGGATATGCCTATGTCAGCGTAAAAGAGGTCCACTGTTTTTTGATACACAAAGTCAGTATAATCACCTAAACATCAGCTGTCTAGAATAATGACTTATGTATATAAGATTTGTATATTGGTGCATTTTGTTCTTACAAAATCAGTAATTTCAAGCCTATTGTGAGCTAGACATTTAACTGGATATTGTTTTCATCTGGCTGATCTGGTACATAAATGTAGGCTACTGCATTGCTCACGGAAAAAGAAAAGAAAAAACAGGAGTTGAATGAAAATGACAAAAAACAATACAAACAATAGAACACAACTTCAGAAGTTTCTGAAATCTAATCTCTTGCAACCCTGACATTCCCAATATATTTTCTAGACGTTTACTTGAATTTTAGCCCTTTTTAAATTTACCATACCCAAAAATGCATTTCCCATTGTATGAACATCTAATCGCACAAAACTGGAAAACAACACCCAATAAGATGCAGATTACTCCTTAAAAACGGACTTTCAGAAATATTTTCCACAGTGTGGCAAACATACTTAGAATTGTTGTTTCATTCCATCAACTCATTGAGCTTGCATTCTACACATTGCCATAATAACATACATATTTTCTCAGTGAAATATTCAAATTTATTGGGCTCAGTGAAATATTCCAGTGTATTACAATTCTTCATACATTATGGCAATATCGAGATTGAACACATTCTTGGAACCACTTTCTCCTTTGTTTTTTTATGTGTAACACTACATTTTTGAGGAAAAGCACAATTGCCCATTTATGCTTTATTTCTCTTCACGTAAAATTCAGAACATATCAGAACTGTTAAAATTACTATGTTAGAGAGGATGTCTTTTGGATAGGTATAGATAGACATTATGTTAGCTTATTCTAGACCACAGAATTATCAAGCAGAACATGATTCTGAAATGACATCACTGAGTATACAAACATGACATTGCAAAATATATACATATAAAACAAACACTTATATTTACTTAAGCCCATGTATCCCAATTTTTACAGTTAGTGTTGACATAATTACTTACAAGATATTGCATAAAAATCAAAGGTTAAGAAATGTAGAGATGTGAAAGGAATGTGAATTACAACATAACCTGCTAAGAACAGCAAGTTTTTTTTATTCCCCATAACCCTAAGGCCTCTTCCACTAAATATGATTCCAGAACCGTAAGATGATTCCATATTAAATAGTTATAGGTAAGAAGTACAGAACATACTGCGTTTCTTCTGTTCACCGCTACCCAAAACCCCAAAAAAGCTAACTTCACTTCTTGGTAATTACAAAATAAAGAAAAAGCGACATAAGATAAAGTATCTAAACAAACTTGGTGATATTTCACTTCTGTATAACGAGTGCGAGTGAATGATCTGCATCAATATCATACCTCTTAAGTGGTTGACGGGATGATGTGCCATGACTACTGTGTTTTCAGCTCACACAACTCTTTGAGTGGGAGTGAAATGGACATAGTTCAGTCTACACGCATCGAAAGTCTGCTACCTTCAATGTCAGGTGCTCTAAACCCAGACCGCTAAACCCAGTGCAATTCAATTCAACCTGCCCCCTGACATATTGATTGCACATTGCACTCTGCTGTCAATTAAAAATAAAGCCCCCAAACAATCACCAGATACAAATTTGACACCTTTGTTACACACAGCAGAGAACCACAGATGAGCAGCAAATCAGTCTACATTCAGTCCAAAAACATTAGACATTTATTGTATCGACCAAGCATTCACAAATCACCACCACACACACTCAGGATAACACACACACACAAAAATCTGTCTCTCTCACGCATTATAAACACTGAAGTAACAGCTTCCCCGGTTCTCAAAGAAATAAGGCATGATGACACTACTAACAAAAACAAAAATGTTTATTTCGGACATATCGCAAAAGCAAAGGTGGCTGCCGTCGTATTTTTTTTAATCCCGCATTTACTTTCTGTTTGCGGGGCCACGTGGCAAATCCTTTGATTGCTTGTGTCGGGCCAAGTCTTTGTCTGAACCTGTGGCTTCTTTCACCACAGCAGCCACTCTTGAAGTCTCTCTCTTGGTGTTTTTCTGTGCAGACGCTACCTCTTGAGCAGATTCCCCTTTCTTCTTGTCAGCCTGTTCTTTTCGGCTGGAGGTTAACTGCTTGTCAGAGTTAGTGACCCTGGGTTCAGCTGTGCTGGGTTTGGCCTGGGGGGTGCTGTTGCTGGGGGTGGTGGCTGCTGGCCCTGTGGCATCCACCCCACCCAGGCCCCTATAAGAGTCCAACCTAGGGGCCTCTTCCCTCGGCTTCCCCTGGTCCTCCCTGGAGGTCTGGACCACAGCCTCCGGTCCGGTGCTGCCGCTGGCCCTGCTTGAGAGAGTTCCACCGTTGGGTGGGTGTGCTTCTCTTCTCACTGCTGGGGCTGGCACCACTGGTACAGGGGCGGACTGGGAGGGAGCACTGGCCCAGGTCGGAGGCTCTTTCTGGGCTTGTCGGGTTGCAGCAAAGATATGGGCTGGCTCTTTCATGACAGTGGTTGCGTTTGGGGCAAGAGTTTTGTGAGGGGGTGATTTATGTTTTGAATCTACGATTTGTCTGACAACTGTTGAAGTAGTGATTTCCTTTTGTTTTGAGTTGATTGAGGTTGAGATAGAGGTTTTCTGAGGAGCTGATTTCTGTTTTGAGTCCAGGTTATCTTTGATGACTTGGGCTGGGGTTGGGGCAAAGGTGTGGGGTTCTAGTTCTTTCTGGGGTTTTTTGGGGTCAGAGTTTTGTCTGACAACTGGAGTTAGGGCAGGAATTTGGGACAAAGATTCCTTTAGTTTAGAGACTGAACTTTCTTTGACATGGCTTTGGACTGAGGTTTTGAGTAGGGGATCTTTCTGTTTTGAGTCTGGGATTTCTTTGACCATTGACACCAGGGTTTTCTGAGATGACTCTTGCGGTTTTGAATCCAGGCTTACTTTGACGACTGGGGCTGTGGCAGGAGTTTTCGCTTCATACCTCCCCCTCTCCTCCTCTGTCTTCCCAAAAGTTTGTGAAGGGAGAGGTGAGTCAGATCTTGGCTTAGTTTTGGGATTGAAGATCGTTTGTTTTGTTGAAGCGGGACTTGGTGGTGACTGTTTCACTGCCCGCACAGGACTTGTCTCTTTGATATTTACATCAACAGTTTGCTTTTTAGTGATGGGTGTTTCTGTCTCAAGAGCCCCTTTGATCCAAGCCTTTTCAGCAGGTCGATTTGTTAAAGATAACTGCTCTCGCTCTCCAGTCTTTGCATTGCTACCCTTCATCTTTGGTGAAGTGGGATCTTCTCTAGTTTGCTTTGCTACACTACTATTTGCTACCTGACTGCTAATGGTACAAGCATATTTTCTTTGATCACACCTTTGTGTTGCTTCTGTTTTACCAGTTGCATTGTACAACATTTCTTTAGACAAAACAGATTTTACATCCACTTTAGCACTTGTCTCTCTGACTTCGGTCATTTTATCTCTTCCTGCGTTTGCAGTTTTGAGCTCCTCAACAGCAGACACACTGGCAGGTTCATTGACATTGTTTGGAACTGGCCTGTTGCTTTGAACCTTGTCCAGATTTTGGGTTTTCTCCGTGCCATGCTGTTTTTGAGAAGCTTGACCACTTGTTCGGTTCTTATCTCCAAGACTAGAGATTGGAGCAGGGATGGACGTTTGCATTGTGGCCCCTGTCGAGGGACTGCTGTATACCATCTGCGTCTTTGACAGGTATGGAGTCTGCTCTAAAATAAATTGTACAAATGTAGTGATGCTACCTGTATTCTCAGCTGGTCCTTGTTTCTCAATGTTCTGCAGGTAACTGGGCCCTGACTGACAATCTGAACTTTGCTTCACTGGTACAGCTACATGAGGGGCAGTTGCATGAACCTCCACCTTTGGGGCAGGGACGGATGCTGCAGTCTTCCTGGGATTCCCTGGCTTTGCGGCGACAACTGTATCGGATGTCTTGGAGATGTCAATGTTGTTTTCCTGTGCGGGAGCTGAAGTCTCTTGAGGTGGCTCCACCTCCTCCTCCTGGTCTTCGTTGCTGACCTCCCGTATGGAGGGCGTCTTCCCGCAGTGGGAAAAGTGGGCGCTGTGGCGGGATGTCCTATGATCGTGAGCTATCATACTGGACCTGCTCTCTTGTTTCCCACCAAAGTCGGAGACCTCTGCCTTGGAGGAAGCCATAGAGGGTTCACTGTGACTAGGTCTGTCGTGTGGCGTCTCACCACTGCTACTGCATTTAAACCCAGTGTTGGAAATACTAGCCTCTTTGGCGGGAACTGGGCTGCTGAGGGCCACAACAGCTCCAGGGCTTAGTATACTGGTGGGGGGGCTCTTCTGCTTGTCAGAGGGTTTGAGCAGGGGAATCAACACCTGCCGCTCAACTGGGCTTTGCAGCCACGTGGGCATCCCTATTGAGCCGCCATCACTGTCGGCCATCTTGGAGAGGCAGGTGTCTGTTTTAGACACCCTTGGCCCGGAAAGAAGGCCAATGTCCAAGGTGCCCTCCAGGGGTTTGAGGGAGGAGACCAGACGCCCCTCCAGCTTGTATTCCGAGGAGGTCTTCCTGAGGGAGCCTTCATTGGAGGAGATGAGCTGGAGTTTCTCCACGGCGCTTCCCTCCCCCCTCCCAGAGAACATCTTGGGGTTCAGGCCCTCAGGGCTGGTGTGGACGCTGCTCATTGTACTTTTGATGTGGTCTAGAGCCAGCGCTGAGTCCAGCTGCAGACTCTTGGAACGGATGGAGCCAAAATGGAGGCTCTCATGAATGCCGGGAGAGAGCCGACACATGCCGTCTTCTCGCTCCTCGAACGACTGCCTCTTTCGGACAAATTCCATGTTCGGGGCCTTGAAATCAAGCCTGTCTGGCTTACCGCCCTCTTTGCTCTGCCTGGACAGCTGCCACTCAGGCTTCTGGGGGCTCCAGTCAGGATGGATAGAGCACAGAGATGGGTCAGCGCTATTGCCCCCTAGTGGTTCAGGGGTGCCCTCACAGGCACGCGTGTTCAGCTTCTTATACAGGACATCTTTTAGGGTGAAGCTGGCAGCTTTGCCTTCCAGCGAGACTGTCTCTGAGCCTTGGCTTCTGCTCTGGCTTCTTACTCCTTCAGCACCAGATGTATCAGACTCCTGTAGAGCGTCCTGCTTCTGCAGGGATTCTCGCCTCTCTGACCAGTCCTGTTTCTTCATCACCCCCTTGGCTTTCAGTTTCTCCTTGTCCAGCTCCTCCATAGACTCCTGCCGACCAATCTTGCGGCCAACGGGCCTCTTGAGGCAGCCCTGCTCAGCCGGCCGGACCCGGGTGATGGCCGGAGGCTCGCTGGGCGTCTCCTCCACACTCTGCAGGGTGTGGTGGTCCATGTCCCCAGGACGCACCTCCTCTCCCAGGGTCTCTTCCTGGGTCACCTCCAGGCTGTGCTTCCTGGAACACAGGTGTTTTTTGTCACCCGTGTAGGAGGGTGACAGCTTCTCCTCCGACTGCACCCGCTGGAGGAGCGGAGAGCGGGGCGGCTCCGCACTCTTGGGCCGTACCATGTGGCGGACAATGGTGGGGGGTGAGTGCATCTTGACTGGGAAGGCCTGGGTGGTCTTGGAGATCCCCATGGACCCATGGCTGAGTAAGGGAGATGGTGAGCGCTGCGGGGAGGTGGGCTGGGGGGTCGGAGATGGAGTGCGGGCCAGCGGGGAGAGGGGAATGCTGCCGGCGGACTTGCGACGGCCCTGTCGGAGCCTCTGGCCAGTCAATTTGGGGCCCAGGCCATGGAGGGTGCTGGGGCGAATGTGGCCGGAGCCTGCGGGGGAGTTTGGAGCGCTGGAGCTCGGGGAGCTACTCTGAGAGGAGTTGCCACCTGGAAACCCAGAGGGAAGGACCTTATTCAACTAATAATATTTTATAGGGGTAAATATAGTACATCTTAATTTAAGAAACATTGATTGTTTTACTGATAAACACTGCTTAATTCGAAAATGTATTTTATTGTGTACATTTAATTTATTCCATAAAATGTGAATGATTGACAGTCTATCTCACCTGACTGGTTGAAGTCGGGGGTGGGTCGGAAGGCTGCGGTGGGGGAGCGGGGGGACAGGCTGTGGGTAGGAGACCCTGGGACACTCTCCCCAGAGGACAGGGAGCGGTTGAGAGAGGAGAAACTACGGCTGGTCTGCAGCAGAGGGGAGGGCTGCATGGCAAATCGCCTGAACACAGACCGCCGCCTGGAGAGAGAGGAGAGAAGACAAGGTCAGTCTACCAGTATGAGGCCCAGACACTCACTAGATTATATTTGTGGTCTAGACTCTAGAGAGCGTCTAAGAAAACGATCCTTAAAATTGTGTTATAACTTAACTCAGCAAAAAAATGTTACCCCACTCTTCATCCAAGGCACTTGCAAGTTCCCGGACACTTCTGGGGGGAATGGCCCTAGCCTTCACCCTCTGATCCAACAGGTCCCAGATGTGCTCAATTGGATTTAGATCCGGGCTCTTCACTGGCCATGGCAGAACACTGACATCCCTGTCTTGCAAGAAATCAGCCATACTGCTCGTTCTGTGCGTGGTGGGTCTATCATGGCCTGGGGTGGTGTGTCACAGCATCATCGGACTGAGCTTGTTGTCATTGCAGGCAATCTGAACGCTGTGCGTTACAGGGAAGACATCTTCCTCCCTCATGTGGTACCCTTCCTGCAGGCTCATCCTGACATGACCCTCCAGCATGACAATGCCACCAGCCATACTGCTCGTTATGTACGTGATTTCCTGCAAGACAGGAATGTCAGTGTTCTGCCATGGCCAGTGAAGAGCCCGGATCTCAATCCAATTGAGCATGTCTGGGACCTGTTGGATCAGAGGGTGAAGGCTAGGGCCATTCCCCACAGAAGTGTCCGGGAACTTGCAAGTGCCTTGGATGAAGAGTGGGGTAAAAAACATTTGATGAGTGGGGTAACATCTCACAGCAAGAACTGGCAAATCTGGTGCAGTCCATGAGGAGAAGATGCACTGCGGTACTAAAGGCAGCTGGTGGCCACACCAGATACTGACTGTTACTTTTGATTTTGACCCCCCCTTTGTTCAGGGGCACATTATTCAATTTCTGTTAGTCACAAGTTCTTTGGAACTTGTTCAGTTTATGTCTCAGTTGTTGAATCTTGTTATGTTCATACAATTATTGACACATGTTAAGTTTGCGGAAAATAAATGCGGTTGACAGTGAGAGGACGTTTCTTTTTTTCGCTGAGTTGATGATCATTGTTCTTAAATGGTGGTTTAACAATGTTTATGTTCTTGAGGAACCAATAAAACCATTCAGTCAATCAAAAATGAAAGCCACAGTGAGATCTTTGGAATGAAAAACTTGACTGACAGTAGTGATGAGAGTTGTCGTTGTCTAGTTGTGACAGAGGGAGTTTTAGCACTGTTGCAAGGAGCCACAGCTACACCCTGTGGTTATACTGTATATGACAAAACCTGAAAACGCTTGCTGTACAAGCTTACTAGTGACCTCTACAGAGCACACTGTATAGAGACCTAGATCTAGTTAATTGGTTCATATCTAATAATGAAATGGTTTCTCATATAGAAAACAACAAAACCAAACATGAAATTCTTGCCTTTCTTGTGTCTTCTCCTTCTTGGGCTTCTTGGTGCGTCGGATCATCTTGCTCCTGCAGCTGTTCCTCCTGGCAGGCCCTGTTTTGATGGAGGTGTTCTCAAACGGTGTGGTGGAGATTGCCACCTTACTGCCACTCTGGAAAGGAAGCAGATACATGGATACATAAGATAAACTGGCCCCAAATGAATTAGCACCTTTGTGAGAGTGTTAAGTTAGAAACAGGGTTGGAAATAAAAAATAGTTGGCTGGACTACTGTAAATAAAATTACCGGTAGATAAACATTGAGATATATGAGCTCCATCATGAGAATATCAAGTTACAAACTAGAAATACCTTTAAGAGATACCTTATGCTTATACGATTACATCACTACCCTTTGTGGACACTTGTAACTAGCAGTTACAGTATATCTGATGAAAGCTTTATATCCAAATGGTTCTCTGACCTTGAGCAGCAGTTCCACCACCTCAGTGTGGACCAGGCCGTGGACCGGCTCTCCATTCACATGAGTGATGAGGTCACCAGCTTTCAGCCCTGCCTTCTGGGCCGGACCCGGGTCCTCCACATTCTAAACACACAGAAACACAGCTAGCTACTTGTATCTACCATCACTCGATAATGAGATCATATTGCAGTACAAAAACAAAATATTGTTTCCCATGGTACATGTTTAATTGAATACAGCCACTAAACGTATTATTCAATATCCAATGGCACAGATGAAAGTGACCATCAACAGAAATGTACTGTATTACCAGTACTTCATTAGCTATTTGACTGTGTTTGTCCCAACATGGTGAAACAAGGCTGTTCTTACTAAGACCGTGTGGTAGACAGTGTAGACATCACGGTCGCAGGCGTACACCGGGATGGCCCGCAGCGTGAAGCCAAACTTCTTCCCTGAGCTGTGGATGATGATTGGCTGCCGAGGGCAGATGACGCAGAGGGAGGAGTCTCGGCTGGGGGAGGAGTCACGAGAAGATGGGTCCGAGGAAAGGGAGTAGGGGGATATGGGGCTGGCCAGAGGGGACACCCCGAAGATATCTGGAACAATAAGACGGACAAATAAATGTCATTATTTTAAATTATTAAAAATTGGCTGGAAATATCACAAAGCAGGCATTTAAGATATCTGGAAGAATGAGAAAGACATTTCTAATGATATATATACCAATATGAGACACACATTAATGAAGGGGATATAATGTGGCCATTGTGATACAATCAAGAGACTAATCTGGGAATCTGCCAGATAGTGTGAAAGCAAAATAAGTGTTGCCATATACGTTTTTTGAATAGCACACCATCCATTTTTATCCTATTTTTATAGAGTGAATTCAAAAAATTCTTCAAACCAAAACCCCAGTGGAAGTTCATTTAAAGGTGAAAACACAGACACACATATAAAGACCGCTACTGTCATTTCTATTGACCTGTTTTCCAGTGGCTCTCCCCTCAGTACCCAGCTATTCCTATAAAGCCTGGGAGCAGGGAATCACTGTGTCCCTGCTGGGAGTGAGACCTAAGGGATTTACTCCCCTCCCAACAGTGGAAGGGCCTCTCAGCTCACCACCCGAGTTAGTGGCTCCTCTTCTGGGCTACTGCGCACACAGCCACTCCATAAACTGGAGCCTCATCCCAGCAGGAGCTGTGCCAATTTCACACAGATCTTTCATCTCGGCATCTTTCATCTCTTTCACACTCCTCTCTCAAAATCCATCGCTCTAATTCTAATTATGTGCTTGCGCTTACTCCTCATCCTGTCCTCTAACCTCCTCTAAATCGAAATGCTAGAGATCACAGGGGTTGTGTGTGTGTGTGTGTGTGTGTGTGTGTGTGTGTGTGTGTGTGTGTGTGTGTGTGTGTGTATCCTCTCACCTCCAGGGATCATGAGGGAGAGGGCACTAGCTGAGACAGACTTGGAAACTTTGGCAACACCACCATGCTTATCCCCATGTCCATCGGGCTGCAGGCCGCCATGCTGCCCCCCCAGGTCCATGGGAGTCTTGGAGGAGGAGTCAGGGCTGTCTACGCCCTCACCCCTGGAAGGAAGCGGGTCCAGGTGCTCTGAGAAACTACCTACAGACCAAAGAAGAACAGGGTACAATTATGTCCAAAATGTTCCATACATGTTTTTGTTAGTCAAGCACATTAAAAACATTGAACCATATCATAACTTTTTTTGCTTTTGAATACCAGTTGAACCCACAGTCTTAAACACCCAACATGATGCCCATATCTAGCATTATCCCTACATCTTCTACCAGCTCTAACCAGTGCTCTAGGCCCAGGCCTCCATACCAGAGAGAGTTGCCCCGCTGTGGGTGCTCCCGGGGGTGGTTGCGTCAACCTCGTCCTCTCCGATGGAGAAGGCCACCTTGCTGGGGTCCCCCAGGACCAGGGACTCCTCATCTCCGTCCTCTGCCGAGATAGCAAACTTGGGGAGCAGGCCGGGGGGGCGAAGGCCCATGCTAGTGCTCTCTGTGTCTGAGGATCGGGATAGGGAGTGCCTGAGGGGAGAAAATGGAAATGGGTAAATATCAACCACCCTCAGAAAATAAACATTCAAAACATACTAGCTTACTGTATTATAATTGTTGTACTGACTAATTGGGTTACGCATTGCAAGTGTAATGGTGATGAGAACTGAATGAATAGTGAACCAAAAGGTGTGTGAAAACAATAGATGGTCATTAATCAGAGTTTAAGTGTAACAGAAGGGATATTGTGGAGCGTACATTTCAGTGAACTCCGGTGTCCAGCTCAGAGAGTCCACAGTCAGAGAGCTCTCACTCTTCTTCTCCTCCGTCTCGCCCTTCTCCTCCAGCTGGCCACGGGACAGGTCCAAGCTGCTGTACACCTACACATGCAGGGACAGACACACAGACAGAGACCTTACAGACTGTCCTCATAGAGGGAAAAAAACTACTGTACACCTAAACACATCACTCATAAATATATCCATTCATAGTACGAAAAAGTTGGGACAGACCTTGATACTATAGAAAACAGGCAGTGATTCCAAAATAGCGGCAGCAGCCACTGCTTAGACTGCTAGGCTGTGCACTACAAACTGGTGGGTCGTGGTGGGTCACGGAACAAAAACTCTTCCTCAGCCATTCTCCTGCCTTCGAAGGCACATTGTTTTCAGAGGCAGAGCATACTGCAATGCAGCACAACAACGCGCACGTGTTGCCATTGTGTTCTACGTTCTCCTAAAATAGATCTGATTTTGCAGCAGAACATTTATGCAAAGCCGAGATTTACATTACATGCTGTAGGGGGTTGGGGTAAAGATGCATAGCATGTTTTATGGACCAAACAAAGTCGGTTCCATATGAAATCTTACATGCGGAGTTAACACTGAAAGCATTCCAGATGTTGGTTTGAACTCCAATCATTTTCTGTTTTAGGTAACGACCTCATTGATCCACAATTGGCTTGCCATCGTAAGGAGTGATATGGAAGTGTGCGAGCAGTGATGCCTTGAGTGAATGCTTTGTAGCTTATCGAGAAAGTGAGAGAAACAGCGAAATAGAGCGAGAGAAAGAAAGAGAAAGAAAGAGAACACACCTTGGAGAACCTGTGAGAGCAGGAGGAGAACTGTCGTAGCTCCACATTGAAGTCTTCATCATTCATATCCTCCTCCTCCTCCGTCTCCAGGTGATGGTACCTATCTGATCGAGCTGTGGGGGAAAAAAGCATGAATTACTATCCTACCTAACTTTCACTTTCGAAGTAGCTGTATTCTATAGTATAGATTACTGTACTTTTTCAGAGCAGGAAGTAGACTAGACTCACTGTCGAAGTAGCTGGTATCGTCCTCTGACTCCAGCTGAGGGATGAACTCAGCCTTCTGTCTCAGCAGACTGTCCCAGTCCAGAGTGTGGAAGAACTGGTGGTGCTTCACCTCATACGCACCGCCTAAGGAAGGATGCACAAACACATTATGAACAGACACATATAACCTGACAGAGCTTGAGAGGATCTGCAGAGAAGAATGGGAGAAACTCCCCAAATACAGGTGTGCCAAGCTTGTAGCGTCATACCCAAGAAGACTTGAGGCTGTAATCGCTGCCAAAGGTGCTTCAACAAAGTACTGAGTAAAGGGTCTGAATACTTATGTAAATGTACTATGTTCTTTTGTTTTAAGCTTTGTAATTATGGCATATTGATGAAGGGGATTTTTTTTAAAAATCAATTTTAAAATAAGGTTGTAACGTAACAAAATGTGGAAAAAGTCAAGGGGTTTGAATACTTTGAATGCACTGTACACACACGCATACACACAGTGGTGTAAAGTACTTATTAAAAATACTTTAAAGTACGACTTAAGTAGTTTTCTGTCGTATCTGTACTTTACTATGTATATTTTTGACAATTTATACTTTTACTTAACTACATTCCTAAAGAAAATAAATGTACTTTTTACTCCCTGACACCCAAAAGTATTTGTTACATTTTGAATGCTGAGCAGAACAGGAAAAGTGTTCAATTCACACGCTTATCAAGAGAACATCCCTGGCATCTCTACTGCCTTTGATCTGGCGGTCTCACTAAACACACAAATTATGTCTGAGTGTTGGAGTGTGCCCCAGGCTTTCCGTAAAATACAAAAAAACAAGAAAAAGGCGCATTCTGGTTTGCTTAATATAAGGATTTTTTTTTATTATTTGTACTTTTACTTTTGATAGTTAAGTATATTTAAAACCAAATACTTTTAGACTTTTACTCAAGTAGTATTTTACTAAGTGACTCTCACTTGAGTCATTTTCTATTAAGGTATCTTTACTTTTACTCAAGTATGACAAATGGGGTACTTTTTCCACCTCTGCATACACAAACAGACTCACAGAGATGGACACAGATATCTTGCACACATAGGCCTACTGCAAGTACCAACATACACACTTCCGCTCCATTCAAGACAAAAGTTGACATGGGGCAGTGGCACCGCTGTCCAAACACAAAAGGAAATGCAGACGCTAACATTTCACCCTCTCTTTTTTATTGGCCAGCACCCAAAAGTGACATCACCGGCCATTAATTATGCAGTGCAATTTCCTGTCGGTGACCTATGAGGAAGAGACAGAGGACCGCCGATGAATAGCTCGACCCCAACCTCTGGATCTGATGAATACAGTCCTGTATAGCCTGCTGTGCAGGAGACAAAGGCTACGTCCCAAATGGCACCCTATTCCCTTCATGGTGCACTACTTTTGACCAGAGCCCTATATAGTAAATAGGGTGCCATTTAAGACACGGTGGGGAGCCCGTGGCTTCATCTCAGGTCAGGGACAATGTTTATGATTCGCAGACGCTGAAGATGCGCGACCTTGCTCGGGTCGACATTCGAGGCAGCCCGGGAGGAATTATTGTAATTGGGGGAAGGAAAAGGTGAGGCAGCGGGGTTATGTGATAAACTGTTCCGCCCATTTGTTTGATCCCATTTGTCCAGCCTTGTATCTTTAAATAATGGGCTGTGCTGAGAAGGCACCAAGAGAGTTATGACAATAACCACTGTCTGTACCTGGACAGTTTTAACTGAGGGGAGAGAATGCTCCCTGGTAGGTCATAACTGTTAGTAAACCTTTGAACACCTTCAACCTCTAATAATAGAAAATCTTTCCTTTCCTGTACCCTGTGCTGAGTTTCAACAAACTAAACGTAGCCCCAATAAATACATATATTTTTTGCCTGACTCACATAAATAGGGGGCCGACCCGAACTGTACTCTAGTTGGTGGATGTGAAACCAGTAGTCCAGTACAGCTTGGCTTGGTTTGGTAGAGTGAAAAAGGTATTTGTATGTGGCATGTGTTGTGCACAACTTGTGCCTACCTGTTCCCATCCTCTCCAGAGGGTTTTGTCTGAGTAGCAGGGTGATCAGCTCCTGGGAGTCGGCAGGGGGAGCATCTTCTCCTTCCGGCCAGTTGATCTCATCTTGGAAACGACAACACACTCAGTTAGTTAGTTAGTACTTAGCAATATCCCACAGACAACACATACAGAGTTAGCTATAAGTTAGCAACAGTATCCCACACAAAAAACAAACTGAGTTGACTAGCCGTTAGCAATATCCCATAGAAACAAACACCGAGTTAGCTAGATATTAGCAATATCCCTTAGAAAACACATACGGAGTTAGCAAGAAGTTATTAACAGCACCCCATAGACAACACATACTGAGTTAGCAGTTAGCCACAGTTAACAGTCCCACAGTCAATCTGATTAATGCATGTCATTGAGAGTTTCCTCAGACAAAAGGGCATATTGTGATTCACACCATTGAATTTGGAAATTGGCGATCTTCACTCCCTCAAGGATGAGATATGAAATTCATGATTGTCTGTTCTCCAGTACTGGAATAATATGCATTATCCAGGTCTGAAACATTTTTATAATTACAATGCCTTCAGAAAGTATTCATACCCTTCGACTATTCCACGTGACTCGTTTCAGGAAACTAGGCGTATGTCGCGCATCACTACTTCACAGGAGCGCCATTTTTTATTATTTTTTATTATCAAAATGCGTTTTTAGGCAGAAATGCCTTCTGGAACATGTGAACTTCATGTGCCTTAATAATAAACTTGTATGCCATCTGTAAATATTAATACAATTGTTAAATTACGAGCCTAGTTGGTTTAGCCACAGAAAAAGACAACAACCATCCCGCCAGCCATGATCGGCTGAGATAATGAGTACGCTCGACATGCCGAGAGATGAGTTCGAATTGGTCTGCCATGTAGCTCGCTTCTGTCTATAACATGAGCTGGTCAGTATGTGTTGGTAATCCTTCGTAATCTGCTTTTTTGAAAGATATCACGTAGTAGAACTGCATAAGTGCTGCTCTCCACTTTCTGGAGAACCGAGTTTTGAAGGCAGTGGAATTAGAGTATGATAGCTAAGGAGATGGAGATAATTCTGGCGTTTGATTGCAAATATGCAGACGGAGTCAAAAAGAGAACTGTTGTATAAAACACCTGTCTCTGGATTACGTCTTCAAACTAAGGGTAACCATGGCATCCGTGAGAGAGGGAGAAGCGTCCATCCATGTATACGGGTAAGATAGTCTAGCTAGCTACATTTTCAGATATTACACATTTCTCATTTTGTCAGAAAGTTGTTTTCATTTCAAGTTAAAGTGTACTGTTATCTAGCTAGCTAACGATAGCTGGCTGGCTAGCTAGCTAATGTTACGTGTATGATCTGTGTAGTAATATTATTCATATCTCTGAGCCATTTGCATTGCTAGTTATAGCCTAATGTAAGCTAGCTAAAATGTAATCTGGTTGGTTATCTACCTGCAGATTCATGCAGGGTAGTAACGTTATGAGATGGGATTATGGTTCATTGTTTAAACAAAAGACTCCACTATGCAAGTAACTATTTCAATAGAATGTTCATAATGTCACTGCAACAACTGTCGATAGACGTAGCTGGTAAATTCGCTCTGGCTATCTACTCCGATTTCAGAGCACTCCCGTCAGTATGCCAGAGCGCAGAATAATTTACAAACGCTCAACTCCCACTGAATGTGGCCGGTGTCACTAATTGTTGGCATAAAAATGTAATTAAATTGTTGCCAGCAGCACAGTTGCAGTCACCAACGCTCCAGATAACATAAAAACAGCCTAACCAGCTCTGCTAGAGTGAGTAAAATGGTCAGAGAGTTCTCTCATTTGTGTCTGGAACCAGCTAGCAAGCCAGCCAACGTTAGCCAGTTAGCTTGGGTGCTTGACTGCTGTTAGTCAGAACCCTCGGATCAACCCTTCTCCTCGGCCAGAGCGTCCAGTGTGCGCTCCGAAAGCGAAACGCTCTGAATTTACGAACAGACAATCTGACAACGCTCTGAGTATATGAACGCCCAGAGCACACTCTGATTAAATTTACGAATATACCCATAGTATAAGCCAGCCTTTAGTCTTGAAATATCTAGTTGTTTAGTACATAGCCTCACATGTGAATCCTTAAAGAGATTTGTGGGGCTGAAGCCTAAGAAGGTGTGAACGATGCTGAATGGGTGTTGATAAAGAAGAGCTCTCCAGTAGGTACCAAAACATTCAAGGGCCATTTTCTCAAAAGTGTGGTTACAAGTTTATCAACTTTCAAAGCAGAATTACTTTCCCATTGTTCCTCAACGGTAGTGTATGACATAACATTTTGAGTCTCTACTTTTATCCGATGAAAAAAACACAATTTCAAATTTTGCTACAAAAGACCGAATCAAGCCTGTCGGTCACATTTTGTTGTGTTACAGGCTGAATTCAAAATTGATTCATTTTTTTTTTATTCTCACCCATGTACACACCCCATAATGTCAAAAGTGAAAACATGTTTTATACATTTTAGCAAATTTATTGAAAATTAAATATCTAATTTATAAAAGTATTCACACCCCTGAGTCAAGAAGCATCTTTGGCAGCGATTACAGCTTTAAGTCGTATTGGGTATGTTTGTGTCAGCGTTGCACATCTTTGTGGGGATTTTCTCCCATTCTTCCTTCCTTGCGGATTTTCTCAAGCTCTGTTAAGTTAGTTGGGGAGCGGTGGTAAACAGCAATCTTCAAGTCTTTCCACAGACTTTCAAATGGGTTTCAAGTCTGGGCTTTGGCTGAGCCACTCGAGGACTTTCACATTTTTGTTCTGAAGCCATTCCAGCGTTGGTTGGGGTCATTGTCGTGTTGAAACGTAAGTCTTCGCCCCAGTCTAAGGTTGTTTGCACTCTGAAGCAGGTTTTCATCAAGGATTTTGCTCTATTTGACTCCATTGATTGTTTCCTCTATCCTTACAAGTCTCCCAGTCCTTGCCGCTGAAAAACATCCCATCCTCATAGCATGATGCTGCCAGCACCATGCTTCACGGAAGGGATGGTGTTAGACAGGTGATGAGCTGTGCCTGGTTTTCTCCAGACAGCGTTTTGCATGCAGGCCAAAGAGTTACATTTTTGTCTCATCAGACCACAAAATCTTTTGCCTTATGCTCTCTCTCACACGTTCCTTTTTGCAAACTCCAGGCGTGTCATGTGCCCTTTTTCTCAGGGTTGACTTCCGTCTGGACACTCTCCCATAAAGCCCAGATTGGTGAAGTGCTGTAGAGACTGTTGTCCTTCTGGCAGGTTCTCCCATCTCAGCCAAGGAACTCTGTAGCTCTGTCAGATTGGTCATTGGGTTCTTGGTCACCTCCCTGAACAAGGTCCTTCTTGCCCGTTTGGTCGGGGTCGGGGTAGAGTCTGGGTAGTTCCATATCTTTTCCATTCTTCAATGACCACTGTGGTCTTGGAAACTTTCAACACTCTAAAAATTGTTGTATACCCTTCCCCAGATATATGCAGTGGTGTAAAGTACTTAAGTAAAAAATACTTTAAAGTACTACTGTACTTAAGTCGGTTTTTTGGGGTATCTGTACTTTACGTTTTATATTTTTTCCAACTTACTTTACTACATTCCTAAAGAAAATAATTTACTTTTTACTCCATACATTTTCCCTGACACCGAAAAGTACACGTTACATTTTGACAGGAAAATGGTTGAATTCACACACTTATCAAGAAAACATCCCTGGTCATCCCTACCCTACTGGCGGAATAACTAAACACAAATGCTTTGTTTGTAAATTATGTCCGCGTGTTGGTATGTGCCCCTGGATATCAGTCAATAAAAAGAGAAAAAAATTAAATTGTGCCGTCTGGTTTGCTTAATATAAGGAATTTGAAATGGTTTATACTTTTACTTTTGATACTTAAGTACATTTTAGCAATTCCATTTACTTTTGATACTTAAGTATATTTAAAACCAAGTACTTTTAGACTTTAACTCAAGTAGTATTTTACTGGGTGACTTTCACTTTTACTTGAGTCATTGTCAATTAAGGTATCTTTTCTTTTACTCCAGTATGCCAATTGAGTACTTTTTCCACCACTGGATATATGCTCATCACAATTCTGTTTTGGACAGTTCCTTGGACTTCATGGTATAGTTTCTGCTTTTACATGCACTGTCAACTGTGGGACATTATATAGACAGGTGTGTTTCTTTCTAAATCATGTCCAAAAAATGTAATTGGCCACAGGTGGACTCCAATCAAATTGTAGCGACATCTCAAGGATGATCAAAGGAAATTGGATGCACCTGAGCTCAATTTGGAGTGTCATAGCAAAGAGTGGGAATACTTATGTAAATGAAATATTTCATTTTCAATAATTTAGCAAAAATGTCTAAAAACATCTCACTTCATCATTATGGGGTACTGTGTATATATTTATGTTAAGTAAAAAAAAGCAATTTAATTCAATTTGAATTCAGTCTGTAACACAATAAAATGTAAAATAAGTCAAGGGGTATGACTATTTTCTGAAGGTACTGTATGTGATCAAAACATCTGTGTGTTTTCCAGTTTTGTGTGTGTATCTCCATGTGTCTGTGTGTTCATGTGTGTTTGACAAGTGTAGCCTGTTCGCGAAAGTTGAAAAATAGCAGCATACGCCACACCAGTATAGACTGCACCATTCCACGGATGTCTCTTTGGCGCCATTTCGCTCCCATTTTCATCAAATTTGGGAGTGAAGCATGAATATGCATGGTGGCCCTCAGGCCTGAGCAGCGTGGCATTCAGCTGTGTGTTCAGAGCCCTTTAATTAACACTGCGTCCCTCTGGCCTGCCATGATGGAGAGCACACCAAATCTGTCATGGCACCACATTCATTAACATAGGATAGAGGGAACACTTGGGTTCTCTGTAAAAACTATCATAAAGTTATCAAAAACTTTAAAAAAAATGTATGTCTCGTGTCAAGCTGAATCCACACCCCCACACACCATCTGTTTTGTGCATTACATGCCTTAATCCCAAATGAATCGGAAAGATTGGCACCATCTAATCCCATACTGAATAATTAGATATTACCATTAAGGCCTGCATATTTTTGTCCTACTTAGTTATGCATTGATGTCAATGTTAAGTGCAAATTCGACTTCATTGGAACTTAGGATTCGCCCCATAAGTCAAATCAAAAGGAGAGAAGAGAGTTAAGACTGACCGCTGATGACCTGCCCAAACAGTTCTTCTGGTGTGTCTCCAAAGAAGGGTACGCAGCCGACCAGGAACTCATAGAGGATGATGCCCATAGCCCACCAGTCCACAGGCTTCCCATAGCCCTGTCTCAGGATCACCTCTGGAGCAATGTACTCTGGGGTCCCACACACCTGCAGACACAGACAGAAGGCAACAGGTATAGGCACATCATAATAGTACTATGTTTTGGTGAAAGGTTGAGGCTGGACATTGTCACATTGGAAAAAGAATAACCTGAAAGCTGTTGGTATCCAATTTCTGAACACTTTGAACCGTGTTCAGACTGGATACCATAGTTGTCATGTTCTCTCTGCTTTCTTGTTTTAATTATCAAAATAAATAAATTAGCAAGAAAGATTGGCTTATACAGTAGGTAGAATGTCAATCATCTCCACACAATGTACCTGTTTATCAGAGAACTCCCGTGCGTCCTTCTCTATGTGTCCCTCGTACAGGTTAGTGGTCATGTTCATCAGGCCCACCTTGGACAGCCCAAAGTCTGTCAACTTGATGTGGCCCATGGAGGTCACCAGCAGACTGGGGAAGGGAGAGAATGAGAGAAAACCATAACACGGATTCCAATGGCAGAAGATAGCGTCTGGCATTGTTGGAGCTCAGGAAACGTACTGTACCCTGCAATTACATCTGCAACCCTCTACATGTGACTATACAACTCTTTAATCTACAAAATCTCGCTCAATTGGCGCAATAACATCGATCACTCAAGTGACTGGCGATTTTAAAAAGGTTAAGATCATCAGTCAAAATACATGCTTCCATGCTCAGGTTACTAACACTGTTAAAATGGTCATTTTAAGGCACTGGAAAGAGGAGCAGTGACCCTTATTTGCAGAATGGCTCAAACTGTCAATGAACACTGTCAAACGTGATCTTTTTTTTGTAAATATAAAAGGAAAGATAAAGGAATATGAAAACAAATGGGCCAAGTTTGAAGTTGTCTTGGTGTGAATGAAAATGGGGGAAGATTTTATTTATAATATGTCAATAATAATCATGGTATTGATAGAAAATGATTTATACAAAACCAATATACCAATCAATAATATGTACATTTATACAAAAAATGTATACTGCTCAAAAAAATAAAGGGAACACTTAAACAACACAATGTAACTCCAAGTCAATCACACTTCTGTGAAATCAAACTGTCCACTTAGGAAGCAACACTGATTGACAATAAATTGTTGTGCAAATGGAATAGACAACAGGTGGAAATTATAGGCAATAAGCAAGACACCCCCAATAAAGGAGTGGTTCTGCAGGTGGAGACCACAGACCACTTCTCAGTTCCTATGCTTCCTGGCTGATGTTTTGGACACTTTTGAATGCTGGCGGTGCTTTCACTCTAGTGGTAGCATGAGACGGAGTCTACAACCCACACAAGTGGCTCAGGTAGTGCAGCTCATCCAGGATGGCTGTGGCAAGAAGGTTTGCTGTGTCTGTCAGCGTAGTGTCCAGAGCATGGAGGCGCTACCAGGAGACAGGCCAGTACATCAGGAGACGTGGAGGAGGCCGTAGGAGGGCAACAACCCAGCAGCAGGACCGCTACCTCCACCTTTGTGCAAGGAGGAGCACTGCCAGAGCCCTGCAAAATGACCTCCAGCAGGCCACAAATGTGCATGTGCCTGCTCAAACGGTCAGAAACAGACTCCATGAGGGTGGTATGAGGGCCTGACATCCACAGGTGGGGGTTGGTGCTTACAGCCCAACACCGTGCAGGACGTTTGGCATTTGCCAGAGAACACCAAGATTGGCAAATTCGCCACTGGCGCCCTGTGCTCTTCACAGATGAAAGCAGGTTCACACTGAGCACGTGACAGACGTGACAGAGTCTGGAGACGCCGTGGAGAACGTTCTGCTGCCTGCAACATCCTCCAGCATGACCGGTTTGGCGGTGGGTCAGTCATGGTGTGGGGTGGCATTTCTTTGGGGGACCGCACAGCCCTCCATGTGCTCGCCAGAGGTAGCCTGACTGCCATTAGGTACCGAGATGAGATCCTCAGACCCCTTGTGAGACCGTATGCTGGTGCGGTTGGCCCTGGGTTCCTCCTAATGCAAGACAATGCTAGACCTCATGTGGCTGGAGTGTGTCAGCTGTTCCTGCAAGAGGAAGGCATTGATGCTATGGACTGGCCCGCCCGTTCCCCAGACCTGAATCCAATTGAGCACATCTGGGACATCATGTCTCGCTCCACCCACCAACGCCACGTTGCACCACAGACTGTCCAGGAGTTGGCGGATGCTTTAGTCCAGGTCTGGGAGGAGATCTCTCAGGAGACCATCCGCCACCTCATCAGGAGCATGCCCAGGCGTTGTAGGGAGGTCATACAGGCACGTGGAGGCCACACACACTACTGAGCCTCATTTTGACTTGTTTTAAGGACATTACATCAAAGTTGGATCAGCCTGTAGTGTGGTTTTCCACTTTAATTTTGAGTGTGACTCCAAATCCAGACCTCCATGGGTTGATAAATTGGATTTCCATTGATTATTTTTGTGTGATTTTGTTATCAGCACATTCAACTATGTAAAGAAAAAAAGTATTTAATAAGATTATTTATTTCATTCAGATCTAGGATGTGTTGTTTAAGTGTTCCCTTTATTTTTTTGAGCAGTGTACATAATAAAAAATTGCTGGCCACTTTATTATGACTAACTTTACCATTTCAGAATATTAATGACCTATTTATTTCTTGTTCTTTAAATTTCGTTGCATCCCTCCCATATACGCAACATCTGTATTTCAACTTCTTGTTAGGATTAAATTGTGATATGCAAAGAAAAGTCTAGAAATGTGACAAAATAGGAGGAGCGGGAACAATGTGTGTTTACATGTGGTGTTTTATTTGTCGTTGCTTGGTTAGTGTGACATGTTGGAAAGAAGATATTAATAAAAAAAATCACCAGTCAGCACTAACAGATCTGAGACCAGGCTATATCTATCTACCTTCTCAGTGACATTAGCTGCCTTTAATATAGAGATATTAGAGACTGACTTGTCTGGTTTGAGATCCCTGTGGACGATGCCATAGTTGTGGAGGTACTCCAGAGCCAGGACCGTCTCAGCAAAGTACATCCTGGCCATGTCCACAGGCAGGGGGCCCATGTTCTTCAGCAGGTTGGCACAGTCACCTCCTAATGGCACACAGAGACAGATACTTGGTTTATTGAGTTCATTCTGACATTGAAATATACTACAATGAAGTACATTCAACATATGTTTAATTATTAATGATTAATCCCAACCCGAAAAGTGCATTTGGTAAAGAATAGGGATGGACATTAACATGAACCAGGCTTTCTGTCTTCCACTGTTTTGGGTCCGTAAATTTAAAAATTAAATAAGAAAAGGCTAGCTACCTTCCACATACTCCATGACCATGCAGAGGTGTCGTCGCGTCTGGAAGGAGCAGTACATGGAGACCACGAAGGGGTTCTCAGCGAAGGTCAGGATGTCTCTCTCCACGAAGGCCTGCTGGATCTGGTTCCTCAGCATCAGGTTCTGTTTGTTGATCTTCTTCATGGCAAAACGCTGCTTGGTCTCCTTATGGCGCACCAGATACACAGCCCTGTCAGAGAGAGAGCGAGAGGAGACAATATGTCCGACAAAGTAGCAAAGGCTAAGTTAAATCAACCATACATTACTCTGTCAGACAGAGAATGACACGGTTAGTCATAAACGTGGTAAAGATGGCTTGAAATCACACATTCATAGCTCTGTAGGAGAGGGAATACATGATGTAAGTGCCGCGGTATATACTTATTTGTGGTTTAGGAACAGAAAAGGACAGGGCCATGAATTGAAGGCTGAAGTACAAAATGTGAGTAAATCTAAATCACATATCCAATTCAAATCCTAAATAACAACTGAAACAGATTTGGATTCCATCATAACCGTCCTGACTAACACCAGAGAGGTTTCTCTCACCCGTAGGCTCCGTTGCTGATGAGTTTGGTCATCTCAAAGTCCATCTCGCAGGGCTTTCGTCGGGATCGTAGGGCCGCGCTCAGACTCTGGGACTGGGAGGACGAGAGTAGAAAAACTTTATTCTACTGAAATACATCAAACCTGTAATTAAAAACTTGAGGAAAATATACTGAATACTCACAGAGTCATCTGTCTCTGGTGTTTCAGCTATCCCACTGTCATAACTGGTCATCTGAGCAATTTCTGTAGGAGAGAGAGAGAAAGAACATGTCAGCATTTCATTCGACTTTGCAATTTCAGCATTTTCACCTTCAAACACCAAACAGTGACCTTTAAATCCAGATGTCTTATATATATATATATACACACCTCAACATTTAGTCAAAGCCTATAGGGAGTTGACATTACTGTATATTAACACACTTTCTTTTTTTGGCAGTTAAGAAAGAGCAATCTGTTGACTTTGTCCACTTAATAAGCTGAGTCTGAGAATTCCTAAATGAGAGGAAATGAGGTGGAAACCAGAAGTGGCAGCAACACATGTCGGACATCCATTAAGAAAACCACAACTCCAGAACACTCAAGTGTATGTGTGTGCGTTCGTGTTTTGCATATGTGTGTTCGTATATACATGCACGTGTGTATGCATCCCTTCCCATCAGTGATGTATGAACAGCAGGAGGTAGCGAATCAGGAGGGGGGTCGTTCGGTCGTCCCCACAGAGACCCTAAACCCATTTCCAATGCCACTTAACATCTGTCCCTGCCTAGAAGGCTGCTTCCAGCACTCCAGGCTACTGGGCAAGGAAAACACACGGGATAAGCCCAGGGGAAATGAGTGGAGAGACATTGGCAAATGAGGACGGAGGTTAGTGAGCCAGTCTGTGTGTAGAACTGTTTCAGCTCTATAGGGAGACCATTCGTTTCTAATTAGTCAGAATGAACGTTGGGGTTTAAATTGAGAAAGAGAGAGAGTCATTAGGATGGCAGTCTGTTCGGTACAGGACACATGTTACTCTACATCACCTTTGTCTTACATTGGTGTTTAATACTAGCCTTACAGGTTATATTAGCCTTGCAAAAAATATTTACTGTAACGCTGATGCAATATTTTGGTCATTGTGGATACTGAAATGGTAGCTAGTACTTCTAGTACTAGTTCTTTCGTAGTAGTTATACTGCAGTAATACAAGTCATTCTTCTCTAAAAACTAAAAAGATGTTCTGCTCCAGCAATGCTTCCAAAACGTTAAAGACCCCAATATCCACAACATAATTACGATTTTTTTTAATTCATCATAGTATTTTATCACAGTACATTACAGAGTGAGTTTTACGAGGAACAGAACGTGCAAGTTAATACAAATGCTAAATTACTTTTCTCAAAATGTAGGCTTTAGTGTTCTGATGAAGCTGGATGGGGTTAACTAGATTCTGTGTCAGGATCAAACTTTTATCATAGAATTATATTTGTCATATTTTCATCAGGTCATCAATGTAGCTGGGACTTCGAGAACACAAAGCATGACAAGTGATTGGATGATCCACAATACAATGGCTGCGTTACGATTCTCTACCTTTCTCCAGAAGATTACACTCGTTCAATCCCCCTCATGCATTTAAAAATCATTGGATTGGTACAAGCATGGCTGGAGGGAGTTTCCACCATATTCCTCACTCCATTCCTTTTAAATCCATGAGGGGGTACACTTCGGGAAAAGGGTGAAGAATTGGAATGTACATCTTGATTACTTCCTTTATCAATGCAGCCCACCACTGGAATGAGTTCACAGCCCTTGCAGCTTTCATCAGAAAGCACTCTTTTCATTTCTGAACGTGTGATGTTTGGCTGCACCTCCACTAACTTTGGTTTAGGCCAGGGCTCTCCAACCGTGTTCCTGGAGAACTATCCTCATGTCGGTTTTCGCTCCAACCCAAGATGTAATTAACCTGATTCAGCTTATTAACCAGCTAATTATTAATCAATTGCGCTAGATTAGAGTTGGAGTGAAAACCTACAGGACAGTAGTTCTCCAGGAACAGGGTTGGAGTTAAAACCTACAGGACAGTAGTTCTCCAGGAACAGGGTTGGAGTTAAAACCTACAGGACGGTAGTTCTCCAGGAACAGGGTTGGAGTTAAAACCTACAGGACGGTAGTTCTCCAGGAACAGGGTTGAAGTTAAAACCTACAGGACGGTAGTTCTCCAGGAACAGGTTTGGAGTTAAAACCTACAGGACGGTAGTTCTCCAGGAACAGGGTTGAAGTTAAAACCTACAGGACGGTAGTTCTCCAGGAACAGGTTTGGAGTTAAAACCTACAGGACAGCAGTTCTCCAGGAACAGGGTTGGAGAGCCCTAGTTTAGGCACGGTCTACCTACTCCCTAAAAGGTCAAAAGTCAAACTTGACGTACCTTCCAGGGGGTCCCGTGTGAGACCCAGCTGGCTGATGATGTAGCGGGGGATGTCAGTCTTGATGCCCTGGCCCTCTTTGGCGTGACCCTCGGCAGCCTCCAACAGATGGTAGAACTCCTCTGGATCAAACTCCTGAGGAGAGGACAACAGAGGGACACGGGTTTCACTTCTGGAACTCTTAGTTTTAAGTTCCAATGGGCATCATCTGTGTGCTGTTGGCTTTTCTCTGGTTTGATGGTGATGTTATTGTGACAATGAGGACTAGCAGGAGCAAGAGGAGGATGGATTGCATCTATATGGCTTGTCACCACCAGAAAGAACTCGTACTTAGTATTAGGACTCAGTGGTTTGCCTAGTCACACCACACGGTCAGGAAAAACTTCTGTCCCTTGGAAAAACTCCTGTCCCTTGTTGCCGTTTAATTTGTGCAATATGTGAAGTCATGGCCATGCGCTTGGTCGCTAGTTAGGGACAATTAGGCGAGACATACCAGGCATTCCAGGAGGCGCGCCGGCCTGGCGATGACGATGAGGATCTTCTTTACCAGCTCTTTGATGAAGTTCACCTCCTGGCTCTCCGACCGGGACGTAGACTATAGATACAGAGAACAGAACACACTCGTTCAACATTTCACACGGACCTGTGAGCTGCTCAGTGCTCGGGACTGTAAGCACCATTAAGTGAAAGGGAGGGAGTATAATAGGAAGCAGGCATGAGGGGAGAGGACGTTGAGAAATACAAAACATCTATAAACAAGTTATTAATAGTTACAGATTACAAATAGTGCTACGAAAATGACTGAATACCAGAAGTAAGGGAGCACTGTAAACCAAATTATTTTGGTGAAAGAATCCGTTTGATAGTTTCAAAGTCCTGTGCAGTAATGTGCACCGACATCGTACTTACAGTGTACTTATTAGTACGGTAAAAGGTTGATGTCTTTTAAAGTGGCTGCTAAAGTTAACCAGTGATATCCCCCATGGATAGCAGGTGGCACCACACTCTACACTACCCTTTACACTTTCCTCATCTCCTTTCCTTCATTATTACAGATTTTGTATTGTAGAGTAGAGGACACAAGGGGAAAAAAAACTTTTCATTACATTCATTATTATTACACTATTGAGATGTACCCAAAATGTCACCCACCTCCTGGAAGAGCCTCTCCAGCTTGTCGGTGAGCTCACAAAAGTAGCGTGATGTGATGTGGCCCAGGCGGCTCTTCTCCAGGCAGTCGCGGACCAGCTCAATGATCTGGTGGTGGGCGAAACCCAGCACGCCGTCTGCCAGCGGCAACACGCTCTCCGGGGAGCTGGTCCGGATGATCTCCTGGATCCTCTCCTCCATCTGGGCTGTGGCCTGGAGAGACACAGAGGGGTGCAAAGGGTTAGAAGTAGAGAATGTGTTGACAGAGGGTGAAAATGTTCAAAGGTAGAAAAAAAAACTGTGGGTGAAAAAGACCAACTCTCAGCAACAACAGTTAAGACATTAGCATTTTGTTTTGATAACAAATAAACATGGTTAATGCTAGAATCCTTAGATGCTACATCCATTTTTGGACTTATAAATGAATGATATATACCCATTGATTCTTGAATAATATAACTTATGCGCGTAGTTCAACTGTCATACACCATTAGAACCCCAAATATAAGATTGAAAACAAGGTAAACAAGGTAAATGTAAACAAACACTGTATATCCTCAAAACATGGTTAAAACTATACATTTGATATTATGGAAGGTCCATCCTTGCATTCATAGCTCTGTCTATGAATTTGAGAGTAGTTACATTTCTTCAGCCCCATCCCTTAGCGTTTTTAGCGAAACAGGAGGGGAGTTCAATTTGTTATTGTTTCAATTAAGGATTCTAGCTTGAAGGCAATACGACACTATAGATCTAACTCAGTTGGCTCCTCACCTTAGGAAAGCGTTCCTTGTAGACATGATTCATCATAATAATCTCATGATCACAACAGGATGGGGATCTTCCAGGGCTGCAAACACATAGAAATACAAAGGAATGATCAGTAATTATATTACAACACATATCTTACAGCGCAAATACATTGATATAGTTCGAATCAAATCTCGTTTGAAAACTTTTCACATAAAAGTACTTAAAAGGAGGATACTTTTCAGCGACCGTTATCCCTGGCATCTATAAAGGTGTGCGACCTTGCCAGGCCTTTGTACGTACCTGAGACTGCGCGAGCGGGGTCGCATGGGCGCGGTCCCCCTCCGTCGGTCGTCCCCGGCGATGCTCTCGGTGCAGAAGTGCTTGGAGAGGAAGTGCAGCTCGTCCGGCGTGGGCTGAAAGGGCAGCTGGTGAAGCTTCTCCTGTGATGAACAGGACGACTGGAAATGAAATGAATATACATTGAACGAGAAAAGATAAAAAGAAGAACGAGAGGCTAACGCTTTGATTGACGTCGTTGCACAAGAGAATGGCAGTTACCAGGAGAGTGCTTTTTCTGTGCTTTTTCTGACTGCTGTGTCCGTTTGATTGGGCACATGCTCATTACGGTACCTATTCCCTTTTACGGTGTCTTGAAAACGAAGGACTGAAACGTATGGGTGTTGAAATGGTTGTGACGGTACATGAAAGCTAACAAATGACTGTGAACTTTCCCTTTTCTTCTCAACACATTGTTCTGAAATAAAATCCAAAAAGGATTCATCTTCAAGTGAGCTGCAAAGACCCTTAGCAACCAGATGTGTAAACATAGCCTGGACAAACACAGTCGCCAGTCTTAATCCTTCTCTATAGTAAATTCTCCAACAGTAATCCTCACCAGCCTCCAACAAAACATCAAGTATTTATCAACTCTAAATGAATGTCCTCATAAAACATGGCCGTAAACAAACAACCCATTACTTTGTGTGTGGAGGCGTGCTTACTTGGCTTGTGTGTGTGGTCAATCCTGCGTGTGAGTGTGACGCATAGGTTTCAGAGTTGACCATTTCCTGCCTGTGTGATTTGACTTTGTCAGTAAACAGATCAGAGGTGTGGGTGGCTATGTGCGTGTGTTTGTATATGTGTGTAAGAGTGCGTGTTTGTGTGTGGGGCATAGCTGTTGGCTTTGTGTCAGGGCCATGTTTACTCCCCCCAAAAAATCTGCTGGCCCTAAACACATTTCTGGTGGTATGAGTCAACCTGGGAGACACTAGCAGGAGTATCTGTTCACCCCTCATCTAACTTCCAATAGCCTACAGTAAAACACCAGTCATTGAAGAACAGACTAGAGGCAGTCTATCAAATTATCATTTCACATTGAAACATCTTTATTCAAATTAATTCTACCATTTCCAGTGATTTGGTATCTGTATTTTTGGGGGGCGGGATGGAAACGGTTTTCCATCGGTATACTGTATGTGAAGGGGTTTAGGTTTAACAACCTATTTGGCATTGCTTTTAAAAACAAATTATCTAGCTAACACATGTAATAACTCATTGAGTTGATTCTTAAGTGTTTGCAGCAAAGTGAGTGGTAAGGTATGGTACGTACAGAGACAGTGGAGCTGGGTGTATTGGTGCCATAGCCAGAGGAGGGCAGAGATGCCAAAGACCAGCGTCGTCCATCAGTCCTTCTCAAACACACAGACAGACAGAGGTAGAAAGAGACAGACGTCACCATTAACTTCGAACCCATCCCTAAACCCATCCATTACTAATCAGGAATGAGAACTGTAGTTATGAACAATATATTACAATACCTACGAGTGATATTCAAAACAAGAATACTCAAATATCCAGGATTGTACATAACGTAACTGCCCTTATTTGACTGAGCTTATTCTTAAAAATGTCCAAAGTGAAATCTGCAAAGGCCTAAAAAGCAAAGGTTCTGGGTGACCTTTGAAAATATTCAGCTTTTTAATAGCCTACTGAAGCAGTGTCCGTGACCTCTGCTACCCGCAACAAACGCCTAGTAATAAGATGCCTTATTTTGCACTAACCAATAACACTGAACAAGAAACTCTCAAAGGAATAATACATGAAATTACATGTAGGGACAGAGAAACAAATCAAAAGGGATTTTTCATGATTCAGAAAGTATTCAGACCCCTTGACTTTTCCACATTTTGTTATTTTACAGCCTTATTCTAAAATGGACTAAAAAAAAATTTCCCCCCTCATCAATCTGCACACAATACCCCATAATGACAAAGCAAAAACAGTTTTAGACATTTTTGCAAATGTATAAATAAAAATAACTGAAATATCACATTTACATATGTATTCAGACCCTTTACTCTATGGAAAAGTCCTTCGACCTCATGGATGGTTTTTGCTCCGACATGGACTGTCAACTGTGGAACCTTATATAGACAGGTGTGTCGTTCCAAATCACGTCCAATCAATTGAATTTACCACAGGTGGACTCCAATCAAGTTGTAGAAACATCTCAAGGATGATCAATGGAAACATGATGCACCTGACCTCAATTTTGAGTCTCATAGCAAAGGGTCTGAATACTTATATAAATAAGGTATTTCTGTTTTTTATTTGTAATAAATTCGCAAAAATGTCTAAAAACTGTTTTGGGTTGTCATTATGGGGTATTGTGTATAGATTGATGAGTAATTTTTTATAAAAAAAAAAAACAATTTTAGAATAAGGCTGTAACAACAAAATGCTGAGAAAGTCAAGTGGTCTGAATACTCTCCGAAGGCACTGTATATACCAAAACTACCTCGTATCCGCGCATATCAACTCGGTACTGGTACTCCGTGTATATAGCCAAATTATCATTACTCATTGTGTATTTATTATTACGTGTTATTACTTTTCTATTATTCCTCTATTTTCTTTCTCTGCATTGTTGGGAAGGGCAAACTGAGGCCTAACATGACGTTACCTGCCTGGTCTGTGGCAAAGACTGTGAATCATAACAATAAAGAAAACTCCATTAAAATAAAATGTGTTGAATGAGGGTAGAACCAAAAAAATCTTTCAGGCTATTTGTGAAAGACTGAACCCTTGAACCTGCCTGTGATTTATATCTCTGTATAGAGAGCCAGTCAGAAGACAGTGAGATCCTGCCTTCGCTTCTCAAGAGAACCGTTAACTGTCTGCATCAGACTATAATAGCACCACAATTTGGTTTTGTTGGAAAAAAATAACTATAAACCGTTTCTATCAAGATTCATATTTCCTTTGTATCCCACATTTCTTATGCCATCTGTCAGATTATTACCGAGAGAAAGCAAAATTATGACTGAGTTGAAGTATGAATTACTTTCAGGAAATTGTTAAACAAAACAAAAAAAACACATTTTATTCCTGCAAGCATGCTAGTTGAGCAGAGGTACTGAAAGAATGTGCATTTCCTTATTACCTTCGTGCAAATGAGAAGTGGGCTGAGGCACTAGGAGAGAAGTTTCTGGGGCTGTCTTGAGGACTCGTTCCTGTTGTTCAGAGGAAAAGCAGAGAAACAAGGGAAGATTAGAAGTAAAAAAAGAAAACATTTCATAAACCTGAAATAAAAGCATTTGAAATGAATGAAGTTAATAATAATAATAATAAGCCTGGAGCATAGAATCAAACCTATACCAAATTGGGAGTTGGTCTAAGTACTGTGTCACATTGATATGAAAAACCATAGAAAGTCTAATAAACCAGCATAGATAAAATTACATTTTTTCATCAATTTACTCTTAGGTATTGTACTTTATACTGCATTTTAGATTTTATTGTGTTTCCTTGTCTCTTATCTGATGGAGCTTAATCTAGGAAGACTGAAAGTCTCTCAAATGGGACTGCTCTGCTTGAATCAGTAACTACATAATATTAACAATCTACATCGGCTTCGATTCATCAGGAGACACACGAGAAATGCCACACCATTTTTAAAAATGTAATTACAATAAAACGTTTACGTGCAATTGTCCCAACCAATGAATAATTCCATTTTTACCCCCCCCCCCAGGTGTCAGTCAAAAAGCAAAAAGAAGTGTGAAATTACCCATCTTTAAAAAAGGTCTTTGTAGACAGAGGAATATCTCAACAAAGACAATTTACTTAAATGGCAGCTGGTTCTCATGTGTTGTAAAAGCAGCACACACAAAATAGCTGAATATCAAACATCTGAAAGCTATGAGGCAGCAGCGTACAGTACTTTCAGCTCAAGGAGCTAGGGGAAGAATGGACTTCTGATTTGCTTTACAAATGTGCTAGTTGTAAGGCACCACAAATGCATGACAGGTACTGTACTCTAGAAATGCATGAAAGGTACACTACCTGCCTAGCATGCTGATTAAAACTAATTATAAAAAAATGTATGGATTGAATGTGGAATACAGACCTGTGGGCTACATGTGTACAGGGACAATACAATCTACTGTAAGAGTAGCCTATTGGCTAATACCGTATTCTAAATAGCTATGTAAATGAAATGGCGCTTACAAAACAGATAGTCTGGGTGAAGACATCTGGCTATAAAATACACATTTTCTGCCATCCATAAGGTGATAGTTATAGCCCTTAGCTAACATACGCGAATATTCGGGGTTTTGGGGTTTTATTGCAGACCTTAATGTCCCATAGTGGAGCCTGAAGCGTCCTCTACCAGGGCAGCCCTTCAAATTATCCCTCTATCCCCCTCTCTCTCTCCAACCCACCATCCATATGGACAGCATGCACTTATTACCCACAGCCTTACAGTTTTGTGGCTACTGCCTCAGGCTATTCAACACATCAAACTGCGGGGCTTACCCCAACGACAGCAATTAGGCTTTGTGTTCCCTCACCGATAAGGTTAAGAACCAACCATCGGTCCAACGTTAATTAGACATAATTAACTCTGTAGCCGAAGGGGGGAGTAAACAGTTAATTAACTAAGGCCAAAGATGTCCAACCCCTGTGACGAGTCTGACGATAGCAAAAGGGCTTTGCGGTACTGGGGAACAGAGAGAGGCTAGTGAGATGGTGATGAATGTCACCTGTTTAATTGTGGTGTAATTTAATCACATCTGATGAGCGTTAATAAATAATCACCAGAATGGGATAGAATACACCTGAGGAAAAGGAACACTTAACCCAATCCAGATGGAGGTCAAGTCCATTATTTGAGATTAATCCTGTATAATCAAATTCTAATAGCAATGTAGACACAGGATAATACAGATGAATTTTATGTGTTTAGTTAAAAGATATCGGGATTGCTTATTTAAACAGTAGCAGTCGTAATAGAGTATGCTGAGCAGACTTAATCTAAACCAAATACTGTTTATAATTCATACATAAAAAGCGTTCACTAACGATCCAGAATTCTTAATAGCTAAACTCAGCAAAAAAATAAACGTCCCTTTTTCAGGACCCTGTCTTTCAAAGATAATTCGTAAAAATCCAAATAACTTCACAGATCTTCATTGTAAAGGGTTTAAACACTGTTTCCCATGCTTGTTCAATGAACCATAAACAACTAATGAAAATGCACCTGGGGAATGGTCGTTAAGACACTAACAGCTTACAGACGGTAGGCAATTAAGGTCACAGTTATGAAAACTTAGGACACTAAAGAGGCCTTTCTACTGACTCAGAAAAACACAAAAAGAAAGATGCCCAGTGTCCCTGCTTATCTGCGTGAACGTGCCTTAGGCATGCTGCAAGCAGGCATGAGGACTGCAGATGTGGCCAGGGCAATAAATTGCAATGTCCGTACTGTGAGACGCCTAAGACAGCGCTACAGGGAGACAGGACGGACATCTGCTCTTCCTCGCATTGGCAGACCACGTTTAACAACACTTGCACAGGATCGGTACATCCGAGCATCACACCTGCAGGACAGGTACAGGATGGCAACAACTGTCCGAGTTGCAAAAGGAACGCACAATCCCTCCATCAGTGCTCAGACTGTCCACAATAGGCTGAGAGAGGCTGGACTGAGGGCTTGTAGGCCTGTTGTAAGGCAGGTCCTCACCAGACATCACCGGCAACAACGTTGCCTAGGGGCACAAACCAACCATTGTTGGACCAGACAGGACTGGCAAAAAGCGCTCTTCACTGACGAGTCGCAGTTTTGTCTCACCATGGGTTATGGTCGGATTCACGTGTATCGTTGAAGGAATGAGCGTTACACCGAGGCCTGTACTCTGGAGCGGGATCGATTTGGAGGTGGAGGGTCCGTCATGGTCTGGGGCGTTGTGTCACAGCATCATCGGACTGAGCTTGTTGTCATTGCAGGCAAACTCAACACTGTGCGTTACAGGGAAGATATCCTCCTCCCTCATGTGGTACCCTTCCTGCAGGCTCATCCTGACATGACCCTCCAGCATGACAATGCCACCAGCCAGACTGCTCGTGATTTCCTGCAAGACAGGAATGTCAGTGTCCTGCCATGGCCAGCGAAGAGCCCGGATCTCAATCCCATTGAGCACGTTTGGGATATGTTAGATCGGAGGGTGAGGGCTAGGGCCATTCCCCCCAGAAATGTCCGGGAACTTGCAGGTGCCTTGGTGGAAAAGTGGGGTAACATATCACAGCAAGAACTGGCAAATCTGATGCAGTCCATGAGGAGGAGATGCACTGCAGTGCTTAATGCAGCTGGTGGCCACACCAGATACTGACTGTTATTTTTGATTTTGACCCCCCCTTTGTTCAGGGACACATTATTCCATTTCTGTTAGTCACATGTCTGTGGAACTTGTTCAGTTTATGTCTCAGTTGTTGAATCTTGTCATGTTCATACAAATATTTACACATGTTAAGTTTGCTGAAAATAAACGTAGTTGACAGTGAGAAGACGTTTCTTTTTTTGCTGAGTTTATTTTACTGAAGAAAAGAGCAGTGAACAATATGTCAAAGTAAAATGCGTACTGTAGGCACACACTCCAGCTTTGCCAGCACCTAAATGCCAAAACGGTGACAACCACCGCAACTAACATGACAACTGGAAACAATGCTCTTACCAAATGTACATGTACCTGCGATACGTCTGTGCCAGCCAGTGAATTTCTCCCATAGTTCAGCACTGTCATTACCGTCACTACTTCTCACATAGTTCATCTTAAGGAATGAGCGCTCTAGCAAGGCAAGAATGTCTGACTACGCAAACAGAGGGCCGTTATCAGTGTTTGGCCGGTCAGGAAATAAAACACCCAGGCTGGAATAGATTAAGTCCACCCTCTCCTCCCTGTGCATTTCCTTCATGAGGCCCACCACTTCTTATTCATTACAATCACAATCCCTGCTGGTTCCATTGCCAGCGCTCCGATAGCACAGAGCACTCACCCTTTTTAACCATTGGCATCAGAGACTTGTCTTCGGCTGTACCACAAAAAGCCTATTTACTCAGTCTGCTTTTGCCTTATGTGCAACCCAACTATAATGTGCTGATTTATTATTTTTCACTACACTGACAGAATGTTTTTAAGTATGATTCTGAAATAATGCAGTTAGACTGCCTTCAGTTTACAGATTGGACCAAAGTAGCCTAGACTCACTTGGGTCTGGACACCAGGCTACAACCCAAATTTGACTAAAATAGTTGTACCATCAGAGAAATGTGCTGTATTTCGCATCATCTTACATTATTTTCAGATCCCATCCTCCTTTGAAATCAGTTTCAATGAAAGCATTTGCCAATATAATAAAAAATAATTGGAAAAGATTTCTTGCAGAAACAGCTAGTTTGTCACTTTTGTTGTAGAAGACAGGTTGCTAACATTTCAGACAGTGTGTTGTGGGAAAGGTCTACAGAGACAGCGAGACAGAGGAAGATCTTGTGGGTGGCTAATGAATCAGAAACAGATTGCACTCCTGAAGAGTGGCTTTTCCAGACTGCTTCTGCATTTACCCACAGACAATGGCCTTCATTCAGGGGTAGAACACTCTGGCCAACCAAAGCCTCTTTGCAAGCACAACAACATTAATTTAGTCTTTTACTCAATCGGGCACTTCACACACACCCATCAAAACAGATGCCTGTACTGTACAGTACAACAATTATTCACACATAGACGAGCCTTACCTGTATGCGATGAGAGGGGGGAGTGAGGTCGCGGAAGCGCCGAAGACTGACCACTTCCTATCAGGCTTTTTCTGTTGCTCGTCCTGCAGCTATGAAAACACAGACAGTAAGAGGTTAGACAGCTAAACTGGTGAGAAAGAGGCAACAAAGCCTCTTTGTCAGGCAGCAAGTCAGTCAGAGTGCTTTATTGTCTAAGTAAACATGCCAGATGTAATCATAGCTACTTAAGATGCACTTGACATTTCACTGCACTAATACATAACTCACATCCACAAAAATGACTTCCAGTACACACTGTAAAAGAAAAACATTAAAGACATGGAAACTCTTCAACACTTTTTTCCTCGTTCTTAGATTGATATAGGTTAGCACTTGGAGTATGATGAAGTTGCCCTAGATGCCATTTCCCCCCTAAGGGAAGGCTAGGGCTGGAGCAGAATAAGGTGACCCTACATCTGTGGGGAACTTCTACCTAGAGCTTTGCAAGTCCACATAACCCAATTCTAGAGGCCCAGATGTCTCCTATAGGTCAATGTGACCCACCAGATCTTCCCCTATAGGCCAATCTGCTACAGAAGGTACCACCAGATAATCTCCTATAGGCCAATGTGACCCACCATGGCTGCGTTAACACACGCAGCCCAATTCTGATATTTTTCCACTAATATATATTTTTCCACTAATGTATTTTGACCAATCACATCAGATCTTTTCACATCAGATCTTTTTCAATGCTGATCAAAAGAACAATTAGTGAGAAAAAAAATCATAATTGGGCTGCCTGTCTAAACTCAGCCCATGTCTCTCCTATAAACCAATGTGACCAACCAGATATCTCCTATAGGCCAATCCTGTCCTAGCAGGCCCCAACCAGCAGGATCCATTAAACATCATATAACCCCAAGCACTATATGACCAGGCAGTCTCAGCAACATGAGTAACGGATTCATAATGAAAAAAGTCCTCATTAGTGCCTCTGGTTAGTCGAAGATGGGCCTTGTCTGTGGATTATTAAACACTGCAGACCTGATTCTACACCCGGAGGAAGCTAAAAATACTGCACAGCTGGTAGTGAGCAAATTCAGTTAACAGTGACTTTCATGTAGAAAGAGGTAAGTGATGATTCTATTGGGGAAAGTCAATTTGCATATTCAGTGAACACACAAAATATAGGTCTAGTCAGGGCTGGCACAATTACCGTATACCTGTGTAACTGACGGTTATGGGTGAAGACAGTCATGAAAATAAAATAACCGTCATAACCATAAAAACTAACGATCAGCTGACTGAAGCCCAATTTCCATTCACCAATATGTGACTGCAGCTGGCTTCGCTAACGTTGCTAAGCTAGCAAGATGTTGAAGAATTTTATTCACCCTCACCATGCTGTAACTAACGTTAACCCATACTCCTGCCATTGCCAGCCAGAGCCATGTATTTATCTTGCTGACGTTAGCTACCTAAACGGTTAGCGTCATCGATAGCATAACAGGCTAGCTAGCTTAATTCCTATCTTGCTTGCTAGACAACAGGTTTGATATGTCGCTAGCTAGCTTTCAATACGACCGGGCCAGCTAAAATTCGTGCTAGCTTGTTTCGACTCTGATTTGCTAGCTAACGTTAGGTAGCTAGCTTTTGAGGGCTGATTGCTCTCATAAAAGTTTGTGTAGTGCAAAAATGAATGAATGATCCAGCTATGGTGGTAATTTGTGTCATGTCTGACTACTGCAGTACTGTTTGTCCATGTGCTAGCTAACAGCAACAAGCCCAGACGAGCTAGCTAAACGTTGTCAACATCCAGCAGTGATCGGGAGGCAGGACCGGCACATGACAGGAGGACTGTTTCCTGTTTCCGGTCACAACTTGCAGACTTGTTTACGCTGCTGTGCGTTTTTGTTGCCGTTTTTACTTTGCTACCTGACGGTTTTTACTTTTTCATTACCGTATATTTTTACTTTTTCCCTCACTCAACTTTTTTTTCATTCAACTTTCCTACCCCGGAGGTTTTATCTGGACATGGTTCGTCAGGACTTCAAACAGCCGAAGCTAAGTAACATTAACATGATGCCTTCTAATTGCAGTCGTTGTACTCATAATATACAGGAGAACGATCGCCTTACGGCAAGGATAGCTGTGCTGCAAGCCCAGCTTCAGACGCAATCGTTAGGCAAGGGTCATTTCAGTGTAGGAAAGGATGAAACAGCGTCTGTGCCACCAGCAAGTACAGATAGTAACGTTAGTATAAACCCCCTCGCACGGTCCCCGCAGCCGGACATCTTTCTCATGGCGTCTGGAGGGAAACGCTGTAGGAATGCTCAACCGGTGTCGCTTATTCAGCCGACAGAAACTTTCAACCGGTTCTCCCCGTTAAGCGAGTCGGAGGCCGAGCCTTCTCTGGTCTCTGCTCCTCCCGTTGTGGGGTCTGAGACGCCGACGGCTCCCACCATTAGCTCTGACAAATTGAAAACCCTAGTCATTGGCGACTCCATTACCCGCAGTATTAGACTTAAAACTAATCATCCAGCGATCATACACTGTTTACCAGGGGGCAGGGCTACCGACGTTAAGGCTAATCTAAAGACGGTGCTGGCTAAAGCTAAAACTGGCGAGTGTAGAGAGTATAGAGATATTGTTATCCACGTCGGCACCAACGATGTTAGGATGAAACAGTCAGAGGTCACCAAGCGCAACATAGCTTCAGCGTGTAAATCAGCTAGAAAGATGTGTCTGCATCGAGATGTGTCTGCATCGAGTCTCTGGCCCCCTCCCAGTTAGGGGGAGTGATGAGCTCTACAGCAGTCTCACAACTCAATCGCTGGATGAAAACTGTGTTCTGCCCCTCCCAAAAGATAGAATTTGTAGATATCTGGGACTCACCCACAAACAGGACCAAGCCTGGCCTGTTGAGGAGTGACGGACTCCATCCTAGCTGGAGGGGTGCTCTCATCTTATCTACGAACATAGACAGGGCTCTAACTCCTCTAGCTCCAGAATGAAATAGGGTGCAGGCCAGGCAGCAGGCTGTTAGCCAGCCTGCCAGCTTAGTGGAGTCTGCCATTAGCACAGTCAGCGTAGTCAGCTCAGCTTTCCCCATTGAGACCGTGTCTGTGCCTCGATCTAGGTTGGGCAAAATTAAAAATGGCGGTGTTCGCTTCAGTAATCTTACTAGTATAAAGACCTCCTCCATTCCTGCCATTATTGAAAGAGATTGTGATACTTCACATCTCAAAATTGGGTTACTTAATGTTAGATCCCTCACTTCCAAGGCAGTTATAGTCAATGAACTAATCACTGATCATAATCTTGATGTGATTGGCCTGACTGAAACATGGCTTAAGCCTGATGAATTTACTGTGTTAAATGAGGCCTCACCCCCTGGTTACACTAGTGACCATACCCCCCGTGCATCCGGCAAAGGCGGAGGTGTTGCTAACATTTACGATAGCAAATTTCAATTTACAAAAAAAAACAATGACGTTTTCGTCTTTTGAGCTTCTAGTCATGAAATCTATGCAGCCTACTCAATCACTTTTTATAGCTACTGTTTACAGGCCTCCTGGGCCATATGCAGTGTTCCTTACTGAGTTCCCTGAATTCCTATCGGATCTTGTAGTCATAGCAGATAATATTCTAATTTTTGGTGACTTTAACATTCACATGGAAAAGTCCACAGACCCACTCCAAAAGGCTTTCGGAGCCATCATCGACTCAGTGGGTTTTGTCCAACATGTCTCTGGACCTACTCACTGCCACAGTCATACTCTGGACCTAGTTTTGTCCCATGGAATAAATGTTGTGGATCTTAATGTTTTTCCTCATAATCCTGGATTATCGGACCACCATTTTATTGCGTTTACAATTGCAACAAATAATCTGCTCAGACCCCAACCAAGGAAGATTAAAAGTCGTGCTATAAATTCTCAGACAACCCAAAGATTCCTTGATGCCCTTCCAGACTCCCTCTGCCTACCCAAGGACGTCAGAGGACAAGAATCAGTTAACCACCTAACCGAGGAACTCAATTTAACCTTGCGCAATACCCTAGATGCAGTTGCACCCCTAAAAATTAAAAACATCTGTCATAAGAAACTAGCTCCCTGGTATACATAAAATACACGAGCTCTGAAGCAAGCTTCCAGAAAATTGGAACGGAAATGGCGCCACACTAAACTGGAAGTCTTCCGACTAGCTTGGAAAGACAGTACCGTGCAGTATCGAAGAGCCCTGACTGCTGCACGATCATCCTATTTTTCCAACTTAATTGAGGAAAATAAGAACAATCCGAAATTTCTTTTTGACACTGTCGCAAAGCTAACTAAAAAGCAGCATTCGCAAATGGAGGATGGCTTTCACTTCAGCAGTAATACATTTATGAACTTCTTTGAGGAAAAGATCATGATCATTAGAAAGCAAATTACGGACTCCTCTTTAAATCTGGGTATTCCTCCAGGGCTCCATTGTCCTGAGTCTGCACAACTCTGCCAGGACCTAGGATCAAGGGAGATACTAAAGTGTTTTAGTACTATATCTCTTGACATAATGATGAAAATAATCATGGCCTCCAAACCCTCAAGCTGCATACTGGACCCTATTCCAACTAAACTACTGAAAGAGCTGCTTCCTGTGCTTGGCCCTCCTATGTTGAACATAATAAACGGCTCTCTATCCACCGGATGTGTACCAAGCTCACTAAAAGTGGCAGTAATAAAGCCTCTCTTGAAAAAGCCGAATCTTGACCCAGAAATTATAAAAAACTATCGGCCTATATCAAATCTTCCATTCCTCTCAAGGAAAAAGTTGATGCGCAGCAACTCACTGCCTTCCTAAAGACAAACAATGTATACGAAACGCTTCAGTCTGGTTTTAGACCCCATCATAGCACTGAGACTGCACTTGTGAAGGTGGTAAATGACCTTTTAATGACGTCAGACCGAGGCTCTGCATCTGTCCTCATGCTCCTAGATCTTAGTGCCGCTTTTGATACCATCGATCACCACATTCTTTTGGAGATTGGAAACCCAAATTGGTCTACATGGACAAGTTCTGGCCTGGTTTAGATATTATCTGTCGGAAAGATATCAGTTTGTCTCTGTGAATGGTTCGTCCTCTGACAAATCAATTGTACATTTCGGTGTTCCTCAAGGTTCCGTTCTAGGACCACTATTGTTTTCACTATATATTTTACCTCTTGGGGATGTCATTCGAAAACATAATGTTAAATTTCACTGCTATGCGGACGACACACAGCTGTACATTTCAATGAAACATGGTGAAGCCCCAAAATTGCCCTCGCTAGAAGCCTGTGTTTCAGACATAAGGAAGTGGATGGCTGCAAATTTTCTACTTTTAAACTCGGACAAAACAGAGATGCTTGTCCTAGGTCCCAAGAAACAAAGAGATCTTCTGTTGAATCTGACAATTAATCTGGATGGTTGTACAGTCGTCTCAAATAAAACTGTGAAGGACCTCGGCGTTACTCTGGACCCTGATCTCTCTTTTGAAGAACATATCAAGACTGCTTCAAGGACAGCTTTTTTCCATCTACGTAACATTGCAAAAATCAGAAACTTTCTGTCCAAAAATGACGCAGAAAAATTAATCCATGCTTTTGTTACTTCTAGGCTCAACTACTGCAATGCTCTACTTTCCGGCTACCCGGATAAAGCACTAAACAAACTTCAGTTAGTGCTAAATACGGCTGCTAGAATCCTGACTAGAACCAAAAAATTTGATCATATTACTCCAGTGCTAGCCTCCCTACACTGGCTTCCTGTTAAGGCAAGGGCTGATTTCAAGGTTTTACTGCTAACCTACAAAGCATTACATGGGCTTGCTCCTACCTATCTTTCCGATTTGGTCCTGCCGTACATACCTACACGTACGCTACGGTCACAAGACGCAGGCCTCCTAATTGTCCCTAGAATTTCTAAGCAAACGGCTGGAGGTAGGGCTTTCTCCTATAGAGCTCCATTTTTATGGAATGGTCTGCCTACCCATGTGAGAGACGCAGACTCAGTCTCAACCTTTAAGTCTTTACTGAAGACTTATCTCTTCAGTAGGTCCTATGATTAAGTATAGTCTGGCCCAGGAGTGTGAAGGTGAACGGAAAGGCTGGAGCAACGAACCGCCCTTGCTGTCTCTGCCTTGTCGGTTCCCCTCTTCCCACTGGGATTCTCTGCCTCTAACCCTTTTACAGGGGCTGAGTCACTGACTTACTGGTGTTCTTCCATGCCGTCCATGGGAGGGGTGCGTCACTTGAGTAGGTTGAGCCACTGACGTGGTCTTCCTGTCTGGGTTGTGCCGTGGCAGAGATCTTTGTGGGCTATACTCGGCCTTGTCTTCGGACGGTAAGTTGGTGGTTGTAGATATCCCTCTAGTGGTGTGGGGGCTGTGCTTTGGCAAAGTGGGTGGGGTTATATCCTGCCTGTTTGGCCCTGTCCGGGGGTATCATCGGATGGGGCCACAGTGTCTTCTGATCCCTCCTGTCTCAGCCTCCAGTATTTATGCTGCAGTAGTTTATGTGTCGGGGGGCTAGGGTCAGTCTGTTACATCTGGAGTATTCTCTTGTCTTATCCGGTGTCCTGTGTGAATGTAAATATGCTCTCTCTAATTCTCTCTTCTCTCTTTCTTTCTTTCTTTCTCTCTCTCGGAGGACCTGAGCCCTAGGACCATGCCTCAGGACTACCTGGCATGATGACTCCTTGCTGTCCCCAGTCCACCTTGCCATGCTGCTGCTCCAGTTTCAACTGTTCTGCCTGCGGCTACGGAACTCTGACCTGTTCACCGGACGTGCTTGTTGCACCCTCGACAATTACTATGATTATTATTATTTGACCATGCTGGTCATTTACGAACATTTTAACATCTTGACCATGTTCTGTTATAATATCCACCCGGCACAGCCAGAAGAGGACTGGCCACCCCTCATAGCCTGGTTCCTCTCTAGGTTTCTTCCTAGGTTTTTGGCCTTTCTCAGGAGTTTTTCCTAGGGAGTTTTTCCCAGCCACCGTGCTTCTGTCACATGCATTGTTTGGGGTTTTAGGCTGGGTTTCTGTACAGCACTTTGAGATTTCAGCTGATGTACGAAGGGCTATATAAATAAATTTGATTTGATTTGATCAGCTTGGCGGTTGCATAGTAACGGTGTCACTAGACCGAACTGGCAGCAGCTGTCAAACGGCGCTAGCCCGGGTTTCCCTTGACCCAGTTCGAATTTGAGAATTACATTCCAGCCAGCTCAAATTTGGCCCAAATTTTAAGTGCCAGTGGAAACGGGGAGGATGAAAGGAGAAAATGTGTATGAAAATAAATATATATATTATATATTAAAAAAAATGTGTTTTTGTATTTTTTGCTGTTCAAACAGTTATTACTGTGACTGCCGCCAATTACGGTCACCCAAAATTCCATGACCGTCACAGCCCTAGGTCTAGTTAAAAATAGTTTTAAAAGATGGACAGGTCTACTGTTCTTACTCAATGAAAACAAAGGCCGATGCAAACTACTGTAGCCACTCCCTGAATCATTAGAAGGACAGTTTGATTTGTCCAACTAATATGCCTATTGTTCACCGAATAAATATTGAACAGCCAAAAACTGCTCTTCAATTGCTTGTCAGTAAACAATATAGGCCTACTATCATTTCATAAACGACTCTTAGTACATTGTCTGGCATGCCATCCTCTGTGCCGTTTCCACAATCTGTATGACTAATGGTTGCCAGCATGTAGCATCACAGTCAATGTAGGTCTTCAAACTATGCTTTCCTTAGTTCCAACAATAATGTTCATATTCTCCATTAAAACACATGGAAACTTCCAACTCCTCTCTTATTCCAGGTGTAACAGTACTACTAATAAAACATTGTACTTATACAGCAGTTTTGAAGATGTGAAAATGAGAAAAACTAGGGTCCTTTAAAGAGCATCCTGGCTGGGTGACGGCCTCAGGAGGAAATGAAGGACAGACAGGTGCCGGGTACAGTAGCTCTATAATGTCACGCTAACGAATCATATCCTCATATTTAGCCGGGCTTAGCTAGCGAAGATGTAACACTAGGCTCCAGTCTGACGAAGCACTCTGTAGCCTACTGCTAGTGCGGAAGAATTGGGAAGCCTATTGTGTAAATGTAAAACATCTGACGACTTTGATATTACTCTGTCATTCATTCATGTTTTTATTCTGACTCATTCGTATTTTGAATCACAACAGGGGAGTTCAGTAAATGTACACAAGAAAAGGTTTGGAGAAACATGACTGATGGAAATGTTTCAATCTCAGGGGTAAATGCACAAAGTTCATCTACACTGATTGAAGTGGATTTAACAAGTGACATCAATAAGAGATCATAGCTTTCACCTCAATTACCTCGACACCGATGGCCCTGCACATTGACTCTGAACCGGTACCCCATGTATACAGCCCCGCTATTGTTATTTACTGCTGCTCTTTAATGATCTCATCTCTTCTTTTTTAAAATATTTTCTTAAAACTGCATTGTTGGTTAAGGGCTTGTAAGTAAGCATTTCACTGTAAGGTGATGTGTTGTATTTGTTGTATTTGGCGCATGTGACAAATACGATTTGATTCATCTGGTCAGTCGATGCCATGGAAAGAGCAGGTGTTCTTGATGTTTTGTATACTCAGTGTATTTTCACTACAGACATCAATACCCACATCACACTGCAGTATATAGCCTTTCCCAGATGACATAGAATGAGAAAATACCCCATTCCTTAAAACATGGGACAATTCACTGCAAGGTCAGACCTCAATGAGACTGTGATTGCGCAACCTCCAGCTCAGCAGAGAGCCATGTCGTTTCACAGAGTATTAAGCTGACATTGAAGCACATTCCATACAGTGTAAATATAACTAGACATCTTGTCCGTTTCAGTGTTTTCGGATAGGAGCTGAGGCTTTGATAGAGCGCGAGTGAGAGTACGGCGCAGTAGTGTGCCGCATCATGGCTAGAGGACAGTGTCATTTCACAGACGAGCATATACAGGAGTATACTCGGTGTGTCCCACACACACACACACAGGCTGTCTGTCAGGTCTGTGGCGAGGCAGCTGCTACAGTTGACATTGCACCAAGGGGGGCTCCGATCTTAATGCTCTCTCAGTGAGGAGTCACTGCCATGCGAGAGGATTGCATTAGGTGTGCTTCAGGCTCTCACCCCTTCTCCTCAGAACACTAGCCATTTTTCTGCTGTAGAATTTTCGCCATAATGGTTCAGTTCCAAATCTACCCTTGGCCCCTATCCTTGACACTTTACATAGATATGAAAGGCTTTGTAGAATCAATAAATATCAATCTTGCACTCCGATAGACTAGGTGAGGGAATAACTACATTGTTTAAATTCAGCCATATTTCCATATGCTTCAATATGGCTACCATTGATCCTGTACCCAAGTAGGCAAAGATAACTGAACAAAATGACAACCGCCTCGTAGCACTTCTGTCATCATGAAGTGCTTTGAGAGGCGAGGCAAGGATCATATCACCGCCACCTTACCGGCCACCCTAGACCCACTTCAGTTTGCATACCGACCATACAGGTCCACAGATGACGCAATCGCCATCACACTGCCCTATCCCATCTGGACAAAAAGAATACCTATGAAAGAATGCTTTTCATTGACTACAGCTCAGTATTCAACACCATAGTACCCTCCAAGCTCATCATCAAGCTGGAGGCCCTGGGTCTCAACCCCGCCCTGTGCAACTGGGTCCTGAACTTTGACGGGTTGCCCCCTGGTGGTGAAGGTAGGAAACAACATCTCCACTTCGCTGACCCTCAACACTGGGGCCCCACAAGGGTGTGTGCTCAGCCCTCTCCTGTACTCCCTGTTCACCCATGACTGCATGGCCATGAACGTCTCCAACTCAATCATCAAGTTTGCAGACGACACAACAGTAGTGGACCTGATCACCAACAACGACGAGACAGCCTACAGGGAGGAGGTGAGGGCCCTCGGAGTGTGGTGTCAGGAAAACAACTCTCACTCAACATCAACAAAACAATGGAGATGATCGTGGACTTCTGGAAACAGCAGAGGGAGCAGCCCTAATTCACATCGAAGGGACAGCAGTGGAAACTTTTTAGTTCCTCAGCGTACACATCATTGACAAACTGATGGTCCACCCACACAGACAGCGTGATGTAGAAAGCACAACAGCACCTCTTCAACCTCAGGAGGCTGAAGAAATGTGGCTTTTCACCCAAAACCCTGACAAACTTTTACAGATGCACAATCAAGAGCATCCTGTCGGGCTGTATCACAGCCTGGTACGGCAACTGCATCACCTTCAACCGCAAGGCTCTCCAGAGGGTGGTGCGGTCTGCACAATGCATCACCGGAGGCAAACTACCCGCCCTCCATGAAACCTACAGCACCTGATGTCACAGGAAGGCCAAAAAGATGATCAAGGACAATAACCACCCGAGCCACTACCTGTTTACACCACTATCGTCCAGAAGGTGAGGTCAGTACATGTGCATCAAAGCTGGGACCCAGAGATAGAAGCTGTTTTTCAATCTCAAGGCCATCAGACTGTTAAACAGCCATCACTAACATTGAGTGGCTGCTGCCAACACAGACCCAATCACTGGACACTTTAATAAATGGATCAGTAGTCACTTTAAACAATGCCACTTTAAATAATGCCACTTTAATATTGTTTATAGGGATGCACGATATATCGGAATGTCTAATTTAACGCCGATGTGCAAAACCGATGTCAAAGCTGATGTGCATACCTATATAACGTAGGTACATTACGTAATGACGTCTCATAAAATGTTGAGCTACATGTTCAACACAGCATTCCTAACTTAGCCCACAATGTCTACTGTGTGGATCGAGCAGTCAACAAGTCGAGCAGTCAGTAGAGTAAGAACATTTCAGCAAGACAACTCAAAGGCAAAATCCATTGAAGCCAAGATAATGGAATTCATTGCCTGTGACAATCAACCGTTCTCTGTCGTGGGTGATGTTGGCATTCGCCGACTGGTCGAGCACCGGTACATACTACCAAGTGCACTATTTGTCAGATGTTGCCCTACCAGAGTTACACAGTAGTAGCGTCACTGCTATTCGCTCCACGACATACATACTATGGAACACCGTTTGGGTATTTGCGTGTCAAAACTGTATAAAAAAAAATCTGCAAACACCGGCCACAAACTATGTGTTTATAATACTGTGTTGGTAATAAAGCATAATTTGTTCGACCACAACTTCTGGGGTACCTAGCTAGCACCAATACAACCAGCCTGAAAACAATGACCAGTAGAAACTGCAGTCATTTTAATTATTCTTAGCAATGATTTAGGAATCCTTGTGAGTAAGTATTAGCTAGGTAGTCACTTGTTGTTCGCCTAATGAAATTGAACTTCAGTTCATGAAAATAAATAGCTAGCCAGCTATGTAACCCTGTTGCCCAAAGCTAATGTTATAAGCAGCCAGCTAGCTTCATCTGGCTAGTGACACTCGACCGGACTATATGTTGTGGAGCTAGCCACAATAAGGATTAGGCACAATAGTGGAATTTGTGGTTTGCCTCCAAAGTAAAGGTATGTCATTGACAGTGATGCAAATGAATACAAATAGTAGAATTATACCATACTTTTATTTTGAAGGCTAACCGCAAAGTCCACTGTTGGGTCCGACCACCATTAATAAATTAAGAACAGTCTTATTAATTAGGTTTATTTCAGATAACACCTAGCTATATACAGTTGAAGTCGGAAGTTTACACACTTAGGTTGGAGCCATTAAAACTAGTTTTTCAACCAGTCCACAAATGTTTTGTTAACAAACTACAGTTTTGGCAAGTCAGTTAGGGCATCTACTTTGTGCATGACAAGTCATTTTTCCAACAATAGTTTAGACAGATTATTTTACTTACTCACTGTATCACAATTCCAGTGGGTCAGAAGTTTACATGCACAAAGTTGACTGACTTTAAACAGCTTGGAAAATTCCAGAAAATGATGTCATGGCTTTAGAAGCTTCTGATAGGCTAATTGACATCATTTGAGTCAATTGGAGGTGGACCTGTGGATGTATTTCAAGGCCTACCTTCAAACTCAGTGCCTCTTTGCTTGACATCATGGGAAAATCAAAAGAAATCAGCCAAGAAAAAAAAATTGCGAGGCAGGAAAATTATGTGGATATATTGAAGCAATATCTGAAGACATCAGTCAGGAAGTTAAATCTTGGTCACAAATGGGTCTTCCAAATGGACAATGACCCCAAGCATACTTCCAAAGCTGTGGCAAAATGGCTTAAGGACAACAAAGTCAAGGTATTGGAGTGGCCATCACAAAGCCCCGACTTCAATCCTATAGAACATTTGTGGGCAGAACTGAAAAAGCGTGTGTGAGCAAGGAGGCCTATACACCTGACTCAGTTACACCAGCTCTGTCAGGAGGAATGGGCCAAAATTCACCCAACTTATTGTGAGAAGCTTGCGGAAGGCTACCCGAAATGTTGGACCCAAGTTACACAATTTAAAGGCAATGCTACCAAATACTAATTGAGTGTATGTAAACTTCTGAGAATGTGATGAAAGAAATAAAAGTAGAAATAAATCATTCTCTCTACTATTATTCTGACATTTCACATTCTTAAAATAAAGTGGTGATCCTAACTGACCTAAGACAGGGAATTTTTACTGGGATTAAATGTCAGGAATTGTGAAAAATTGAGTTTAAAGGAATTTGGCTAAGGTGTATGTAAACTTCAGTCACAGTCATGCGTGAATACATTTGATGTGCGGGTGTCCCAAGAATTGAACCCACTGTCCTAGCATTGCAAGCGCCATGCTCCACCAACTAAGGTTATAAACTCAGCAAAAAAAGAAAGGTCCCTTTTTCAGGACCCTGTCTTTCAAAGATAATTCGTAAAAATCCAAATAACTTCACAGATCTTCATTGTAAAGGGTTTAAACACTGTTTCCCATGCTTGTTCAATGAACCCTAAACAATTAATGAACATGCACCTGTGGAACGGTCGTTAAGAGACTAACAGCTTACAGACGGTAGGCAATTACGGTCACAGTTCTGAGAACTTAAGACACTAAAGAGGCTTTTCTACTGACTCTGAAAAACAGCAAAAAGAAAGATGCCCAGGGTCCCTGCTGATCTGTGTGAACGTGCCTTAGGCATGCTGCAAGGAGGCATGAGGAGTGAAGATGTGGCCAGGGCAATAAAGTGAAATGTCCCTACTGTGAGACGCCTGAGACAGTGCTACAGGGAGACAGGACGGACATCTGATCATCCTCGCAGTGGCAGACCACGTGTAACAACACCTGCACAGGATCGGTACATCCGAACATCACACCTGCGGGACAGGTACAGGATGGCAATAACAACTGCCCGAGTTACACCAGGAACACACAATCCCTCCATCAGCGCTCAGACTGTCCCCAATAGGCTGAGAGAGGCTGGACTGAGGGCTTGTAGGCCTGTTGTAAGGCAGGTCTTCAACAGACATCATGGCCAGCAAAGAGCCCGGATCTCAATCCCATTGAGCACGTCTGGGACCTGTTGGATCGGAGGGTAAGGGCTAGGGCCATTCCCCCCAGAAATGTCTGGGAACTTGCAGGTGCCTTGGTGGAAAAGGGGAGTAACATCTCATAGCAAGAACTGGAACATCTGGTGCAGTCCATGAGGAGACGCACTGCAGTACTTAATGCAGCTGGTGGCCACACCAGATAGTGACTTTTACTTTTGATTTTGACCCCCCCCTTTGTTCAGGGACACATTCTATTTCTGTTAGTCACGTCTGTGGAACTTGTTCAGTTTATGTCTCAGTTGTTGAATCTTATGTTCATACACATGCTAATTTTGCTGAAAATAAACGCAGTTGAGAGTGAGAGGACATTTCTTTTTTGCTGAGTTTATAATGATTGGATACTAATAATGAATGTCCTATGTAAAGTGCTTTTAATTTATACTGAACAAAAATATAAAACGCAACATGTAAAGTGTTGGTCCCATGATTTTATGAGCTGAAATAAATACATTTGTTTACATCCTTGTTAGTGAGCATTTGTCCTTTGCCAAGCTAATCCATCCATCTGACAGGTGTGCCATATTAACAATCTGATTAAACAGCATGATCATTACAGCACCTTGTGCTGGGGACAATAAAAGGCCACTCTAAAATGTGCAGTTTTGTCACAACACAATGCCACCAATGTCTCAAGTTTTGGAGGGAGCGTGCAATTGGCATGCTGACTGCAGGAATGTCCACCAGAGCTGTTGCCAGAGAATTTAATGTTAATTTCTCTACCATAAGCCACTTCCAATTTTAGAGAATTTGGCAGTACGTCCATCCAGCTTCACAACCGCAGACCACGTTTAACCATGACAGCCCAGGACATCCACATCGGCTTCTTCACCTGCGGGATCGTCTGAGACCAGCCACCTAATGAAACTGATGATTATTTATGTCTGTAATAAAACCCTTTTGTGGAGAAAAACTCATTCTGCATTGGGGTGGGCCAGTCTCCCAAGTGGGTGGGCCTATGCCCTCCTAGGCCCACCCATGGCTGCATCCCTGCCCAGTCATGTGAAGTCCATAGATGAAGGCCTAATGAATTTATTTCAATTGACTGATTTCCTTATATGATCTGTAACTCAGTAAAATCTTTGAAATTGTGGCCGGTTGCGTTTATATTTTTGTTCAGTATACATCTCAAAACCTGTTACAGAGGCGCCAATGTGAGTAAGTCAACTATAGCTTGTTTGAATTTGTGAATATCCCAGCTCCTTGCACATGAAGGAATCATTGCATGTCCTTCCATCTTATCACAGGGACACTTTTGGTGGAATTTGCATTTAAGTGATTAAGAATCAATAGCCACGTTATAAATCAGCAGAATCCTACATTTATTTGTGGGCATAGAGAGCTCACTAAACTCTCTTCCAATACATCATCCATAGGAGTATGCTGTTTGTTTGGCTTGGACACAGGCCTCCATAGTACTACATGCATTTTGTCTGATTATATAAAAGGACAATAGGATATCAGAGACACGGAACAATAATGGGATTGCTTTCACAGAGCCAACAGTGTGACATGGTCATAGAGGATAGAGAACGTCTTCTAACGAACAAGCCAATTAATCTTTAAGTGTTTGTTCATGTGCAATGGAGGCTGGCTGGTGAATAACAATAATGAAAGGGATCCGTCTTGTACAGCTGTCTTCAACTGTGGAATGAATAGGAATTACGAAAAAAGCGCTGCCTCACAAGCTATGATTTGAGGTGGTCAAACAGTTGTCATTAAGTCGGCATCGTTTAGATTAGACATAAGGGGGCCATACATGCTTATGACAAGTCTTACAATCCATGATAACCACATAATACCACATTATCCTTGTTCAGACTTACCAAGTGGTAGAGCATTAATAACTCTATGGAAGGGTTTGAGAGAGAAGATCAACATATGATGTCATATATGTCGTCTATGGATAAAACAGTGAAATTAGTTGGCATTACCCTTATGTCAAACTCATTAAGGGATTTTCACCTATGGAAACTCCTGGTCAGTCATGTGGCCCGGTCCACCTCACGATGGGCCGGGTCATTGTGAAATGTCAATCAGGGGAGCCTAGACCAAAGCCAAAGAACCATCAGAAAACTAAAACCAAGGCCTATCTTGGCTCTTTCTTGGTGGGGACAGAGAACTGCTGTCATCAGGGTCGTATTTATTAAGGAACAACGTAGCAAACGTTTTTCAACAGAAAACAAAAACAAGCGTTTCTTATTGGACAAATTCAAGTAAATCCTCCCTATTTCGGGAACGTTCTTCCATTTGGTGCCAAATGAATAGGACCCAGGATGTGGCTCCCAGACATGAAACATTGATCAGGACTGCCAACTGAATAATATCCGGTTCCCATGTGCTCAGTCAAAGAGGATCAGGTTTAACCCAGTCTATTTATACCAAGAGAGTGCCACACTTCTGCCCAGTGGACACACCCACAACGGCCCATCTCTGCACACACACACCCCTAAAGTATTATGATTAAACTTCTGCTCAATCTACTCTCGAAGTCCCCCACTCTATGTCCCCATTCTCAGAGACAGTTTACCCCCACAAAGCAATCACAACAGTCTGTTTAACTGGAGTGGCAGTTACAGGGCCAGGCAATGGCAACATGATCTAGCTAGCTAGCTTATTGTTTTATGTCAGTTGGATGGTGGTATGCTATGCCACTACACAGTACAGGCTAGGCTATATTATAGATATTGTGCCACTCTTGGAGTACAAATGGATGTTGACAAAGGCTTCTCTAATGTTGAAAATCAACACCCATTTTAGCATGACAACCTTCATCAGTGTTATTTTCCTTTGACATGGTATACAGCTCAGAATGACAGATTTGAAAGGGGGAGAGAAAGTAATTAACATGATTGTCTAATGATGCTTCAAACTGGGGATAAAGGAGCCCTGGGCAAAGATGATACAGAGAAAGTAGGCCAGTGCTGACTGTAAGCTGTGTGCTGCATGCTGCAGATGTATGAGATTCCTGGAACAGCTCCATGCTAGGTTTGCAAGTCTCAGTGATATGCAAAACCCGTCCGTTGTAGCCTCATTCACTGCCATTGTTGTTCTCCATGTGAGATCGGCACTTCGCTAGCTAGCAAGCCACCGGTCTCTTCCGCAATGGAATTTAGCGTTTTTATTAAACAAACCCGTTTGTTGTTGCGTGAAAAAGGTAATGCCAGGTTTAGGAGTTGTGACAACATGTGACCCGTTTCAGAAAGCAAGGCGCATGTCGCACGTCACTACTTCAAAAGGAGAGGCATTTTAATGTATTTTTTTATTTGTTTTTTTTATCAAAATGCATGTCTTGGCAGAAATGCCTTCTTGAACATGTGATATTTCTTATGCCTTAATAACAAACTTGTATTCCATCTGTAAATACGAATAAGAAAGTTGTTAAATTATGAGCCAAGTTGGTTAAGCCAGGGAAAAAGACAGGAACCTTCCCGCTAGCCATGATTGGCTGAGTTAATGGATGGGAGATGAGTTTGGATTGGTCTGCTATGTAGCATGATCCTGTATATAACGTGAACTGCTCAGTATGTGTTGATATACCTTTCTACCACAGAGTTTTTGAAAGACATAGCATTAGCCATTGAGAACTACAACAGTTTTGCTACTTTTCTCAACAACATTGATGCAGTGAATTTAGCAGGCGCTAGCAACAGATCATTTTGAAAAAGTTGTGATGGGCTACTTTCTGCACACACCACGGTCAGTGTGAACCGGAGTGACTTGACACAACACTGGCCAAACACGATGTAGCTACAAACAAAACAGAGTTAAATGGTTCCAGTCTGCCGTAAAGCTTTCATCCATGTATACAGGTATGTCTTGCTACATTTTCAGATATAAGTTTCAAATTTTGTCATTTTCATTGCAAGTTAAAGCACACTGTTAGCTAGCGAACGTTATGTATATGATCTGTGTAGTAATATTATTCAAATCAGAAACTATTTGCATTGCTAGTTATAGCCTAATGTTAGCTAGCTAACATTGAACCTATTTGGTTAGTTTTAGCCACCTGCATATTCATACTACAGCTATGGCAATGTTTGTATTTTTTATTTATCCTTTATTTAACTAAGCAAGTCAGTTAAGAACAAATTCTTATTTACAATGATGGCCTACACCGGCCAAATGGGACTCCCAATCACGGCCAATAGTGATACAGCCTGGATTCGAACCAAGGAGTCTGTAGTGACGCCTCTAGCACTGAGCTGCAGTGTCTTAGTGTCTTAGACTGCCGCGCCCTTCGGGAGCCCACTCGGGAGTATTGGTAGTAGTATGAGTTGGGATTATGCCGGTTCATTGTTTAGCTAGCTACATGTCTAAACAAAAGACTCCACTTTGTCAGATGATTACATGGCCCATCAAGTTAGCTAGGTGTGTCTGGGGGTGAATACATCTATTGTATTTCATGAACATGTCTAGACAATAGTGACATATCCACTTACCTAGATGTAGCCGGGGGGGGGTGGTTATAGTATTTCTTTCACATGACCCATCAATTTAGACAGGTGTGTCTGGGTAAGTGTCATCTAATAATTATAAAATATTTTAATCTTCTGGACACTTTCTGTTTTTGATATTGCTACTATGCAAGTAACAATTTCAGTTTACCATTTACACATTCTGTATCCTGTGCACGTGACAAATAAACTTAGATTTTATTTGATATAGTGTGTTAACCAGAGACGGTAATGTGAAAAACAATATGACCTGTACCAAAGTCAGATTAGGATATACAGTGGTTCTTCCTCTAAAAGTTGTGTCTTACTGCAGCACACCTTGCGGGCTGCTGCAGCATTCTATGGCATGTTATTTAATTGTCAGCCATTTTTTACGTTAATGCAAGTTAGTGCTAGTTTGACCACCAGAGGGCAACTTTGAGAAGCATTTGATAGTCTCCCATATTTACATTACCAGAGAATTTAAAACTTTTTTTGTAATAACATGGTTCATTGGATTGATTTTAAGAAATTTGGCTTAATTCATTTGATTAATATTATGGTGTTTCTATTCCGAGAAAAACGAGAAACAAAACCCCCGGGGATGGAATGGAAAATATTGCGCCGTACAACGTGACGGTCGGGAGTAGGCTACAGCATAAGAGGATTCTAAATTAATATCTAAGGGGCATAACATTTCCACACCCTAATTGTAGTGTAACCAATTCTCATTTTCCCTATGGTAGGCCTACAGTATATCTAAAAATATTTTTTTCAATAATTACATTTAGAGGATTCTAAATTAATATCTAAGGGGCATTTGTGTTAGGTACTGTGAGGGGCTTTAATATAGGGGCTTTTATATCATTCTAAATTAATTAATAATAATCGCTTTGTTTAAAAAGTAACGATAACCTAGATTTAGCGAGGAAAAAGGCATTTCTTGAACATTGGGTGACACATTCACTCATTTGTAAATAAAGCCAGTTTGTTATTTAGAATTATTTATTTCTGGAGAAACCTAACTTGATTATTTAGCAGACATCACCTGCTTATATTCAGTCAACATATATCTTAAGAATATCATTGAATATAATTGAACATTAACGTTTCTCCATGCTTGTCTCAGAGCAGCGCGAAACGGTGCTGAAATAGATGTCCACAACGGGAAGGCTATATATAACAATATTTTGGAGATTATTATTATTTTTTTTTAAATGACAGTGAGCAATTGTAATCTGAATAAAGGCCAAAATAATATTTATAAAGGCCAAAATATAGCCCCGCTAATAGCCATAATAACGCTGTACAACGTGACCATGTTTGAAAGAGTATTTTCCAGTAAGAAACAATTTGTTTGCCTTCATTAGACAACTTTGTTCCAATATTTCTGTAATTCAGTGATATTTATTCCCATAATTATTTGTTATGGATCCATAACTAAATCAACATCTGCATTTTTAAGAGTATTTGTATAATTTTAATAACGAAAGCATAAAGATGCTGATGAAGAAATACAGTACTGTACAGTATATGCTTTTACATTTGGATAATAAAGCATTTAAAGCATTTAAGATATAAGCCACCTGCATTTGTTTATTAGGCTACTGTGCAGTCTGACAAGTGAACATAGCCTAAAATACATACTGTAGTAAACATGGGAAAGTGCCTAATTCATTACATAAGGGAGAGCAGGCCATTTCCAGACTTTCTCGGTGACCTCAAGTACCTTCAATAATGGCTGTACTAGAGAATGCGGACACGCAGGAGACCGGGGTTCATTTCCCCAACAGGGAGGAAGGAGTAGGCTGTTCTTGTAAATAAGAATTTGTTCTTAACTGATTCCATATGTGTTATTTCATAGTTGAGATGTCTTCACTATTATTCTACAATGTAAAAAATTGTAAAAATAAAGAAAAATCCTGGAATGAGTTGGTGTCCAAACTTTTGATTGGTACTTGATTAATTAATATTATGGTGTTTCCATTCCAAGAAAAACCCTCTGGGTTTCCGTTAGGATAGAACGGAAAATATGGCGCTGTACAACGTGACGGTCGGCAGTACAGTACTGGGCTATTTAGCTAAAGAATCCCCATGTAATGCCGGCACGCGGAAGACCTGGGTTCAATTCCCCGACGGGGAGGAAGGAGTAGGCTGTCCTTGTAAATAAGAATTTGTTCGTAACAGATTTCATATGTGTTATTTCATAGTTGTGATGTCTTTACTATTAATCTACAATGTAGAAAATAGTCAAAATAAAGAAAAACCCTGGAATGAGTAGGTGTCCAAACTTTTGATTGGTACTTGCTTAATTAATTAGATTAATATTATGGTGTTTCTATTCCAAGAATAATGAAAAACCCTTTGGGTTTCCATTAGGATGGAACGGAAAATATGGCACTGTACAACGTGACGGTCGGCAGTACAGTACTGGACTATTTAGCTAAAGAATCCCCATGTCTTGAAGACAGGGCACGTGGGAGACCAGACCGGGGTTCAATTGCCCGACGGGGATTAAAGAGTAGACTGTCGTTGTAAATACAAATTTCTTCTTAACTGACTTGCCTAGTTAAATAAAGGTTACACTAAGAGTATAACATTTCTGCACCCTAATTTTCTAATTATAGTCTAACCAATACCCAAACGGAAATTAAGTGAAAATTAAAATCTCATTGATTTATCAAGACTAGTCCCCATGCCTGTCTCAGAGCAGCGCAAAATGGTGGTAAAATATTTGTAGGCTTTTGCTTCAAATCCTATTGCTTCTAACTTCAATATGCTCTTAAAATAAATAAGTCCTACACCACATTACTCAATACTAGTGAGACTCATGTCGCCTACACTATATCGAAAAATATGACGTGACTCTCCCCAATAATTAGATATAGAGGATTGGAGGATATTTCTGTAATTCAGTGATATTTATTACCATAGTAATTCGTTATGGATCCATAACTAAATAAACTTCGGCATTTTGAAAGAGTATTTTTATCATTATTTTATTAATGAAAGCATAAAGATGCCATTATTAGTTACATTGTTTTAGTTTGAACGTGCAGACTGGCACTAAGAACAGAACAGCAGGAACGTTTCCCAAGTCAGCTCCATTATTAGTAATATTTTGGAAATGATTTTGTTTAAATAATGTAAAATGAGCGAGAAAAAGGCCATTATTGAAAATGGGGTGAGACATCGTTACTAATTTGTAAATAAAGCAAGTTTGTTATTTAGAATGATCCATTTCTGTTTTAGAGGGAGAAAAACCAAACACCTAGTCATGGGTCTCCCAGTCGAGGGAGGCACGGGTATTGAACCAGCATCTGTAGCAACACAGTGTCTTAGACCGTTGCACCACTCAGACACTGTACAACATGACCGGTCGGGAGTGGCCTAAAGTACTACAGTACGAGCAAAATAATCCTAACAAAATAAAATAATAAAAACCTTACTGTAACACCGAAGTCGTGAACAATTATCAGTTTCTATTTAGGTTTATGTCGCCCATTCATTGTCAGTTAGAGACACAGTGGGACCCAAAAGCATAATCAGCGCTCTTACTCCCCCTTGCACTGGTCTGGAGCAATGAAGTGGTGACGCAGGGTACCATACTAATCTACATATTACCTCTAAGTCCCATGGCGTAAGCTCGCAACTTCTAAAGGAGGATCCACTGTAGGCCAAGGACTAGATAGTGTATTTTTACCTGAAGTTTTACCTTACTGTAGGCTACTACTTTTAGTCTTGAATCTTTGATTGTTTACTACACTACTCACTCTGTTTAGCACAAGGCCTAACATGTGAATCCTTAGAGATGCTTGGGGCTAAGGTTTACGAGGGTGTGAACGATGCTGAATGGGTGTAGACAAAGAAGAGCTTTCCAGAACGTGTACCAAAATAATCAACGGCCATTTTCTCAAGTTTATCAACTTTCAAAGTAGAATTACTTTCTATTGTTCCTCAAATTCAGTGTATGATATACCATTTTCTATCTCCGAGTCTCTACTTTTATCCAATGTAAAAAAAATAATTAAAAAACACAATCACATATTTAGTCTTCTTTGAGAGAGGCAACAAAGGAACACTGCTGAGAGACAAATTGTGTGGAAATCGCTCTGCATTTGTCTTGAAAGTTGTTGTGCTGTTCATGCACTCTATTACATGAATTTCCTGCATTCACTAGCTTTTAGTTCAGCAAGTCTTTAAAATTCCTTCCCTTAATTTAGAACACTGCTTTGCTTTCCAATCCGAGAATATCCAGTCTTTCTTATCTTGACCCCATGTCAACAACAAGAAGTCATGATTCATCTAGTTTTTTTTAACGTCTTCGAGCTTTGCTTCCTTGTCAAGTGAGCTGACATCAGCCCAATATAAAACAGACAGGCACAACACAGAAAGAAAGAGCAAGAGGGAAACAGACAGAAAGAGAGATGGGGAGAGAGAGAGAGAGAGAACACGTGCTCTCTCGGCTATTTGTCGCTAATGCACTATGGGGCCGTAAATGAATAAAAATTGGTTGCGTACACATATTTTGCAGATGTTATCGCAGGTGAGGCAATTTTCTTTTGTTTCTAGCTCCAACAGTGCAGTAATACCTAACAATACACACATCCCCAAAAATGTTCAGAAATGAATTATCAGAATGAGCAATGACATATATATATAAAAGAAATTGTGTGAAACAGACAATATAGAAAAGGTGTGTATAGGAGTAGTTATATAGGATCAGCATTAAGGTATATACACTATATATACACAAAAGTATGTGGACACCTCTTCAAAAGAGTGGATTTGGCCATTTCAGCGACACTCGTTTCCGACAGGTATATAAAAATCGAGCACACAGACATGCGATCTCCATAGACAAACATTGGCAGTAGAATGGCCTTACTGAAAAGCTCTGACTTTGAACATGGCACCACCATAAGATGCCACCTTTCCAACAAGTCAAATTTCTGTCCTCCTAGAGCTGCGCCGGTCAACTATACGTGCTGTTATTGTGAAGTGGAAACGTCGAGGAGCAACAACCACTTAGCCGCAAAGTGGTAGGCCACACAAGCTCACAGAACGGGACCGCTGAGTGCTGAAGCGCGGTTGCAACACTCACTACTGGATTCCCAACTGCCTCTGGAAGGAACATCAGCACAAGAACTGTTCATTGGGAGCTTCATGAAATGGGTTTCCATGGCCAAGCAGCCGCACACAAGCCTAAGATCACCATGGGCAATGCCAAGCATCGGTTTAAGTGATGTAAAGCTCGCCGCAATTGGACTCTAGAGCTGTGGAAATGTGGTCTCTGGAGTGATGAGTAAGGCTTCACCATTTGGCAGTCCGATGGACAAATCTGCGTTTGGCAGACGCAAGGAAAACGCTACCTGCCCGAATGCATAGTTCCAATTGTAAAGTTTGGAGGAGGTAGAGGAATAATGGTCTGGAGCTGTTTTTTTTTTTTCATGGTTCGGGTTAGGCCCCTTAGTTCCAGTGAAGGGAAATCTTAACACTACAGCATACAATGACATTCTAGATGATTCTTCCAACGTTGTGGCAACAGTTTGGGGAAGGCCCTTTCCTGTTTCAGAATGACAATGCACCCATGCACAAAGCGAGGTCCATACAGAAATAGTTTGTCTAGATCTGTGTCGAATCACTTGACTAGCCTGCACAGAGCCCTGACCTCAACCCCATCAAACACCTTTGGGATGAATTGGAACGCGAGCCAGGTGTAATCGCCCAACATCTGTGCCCGACCTCACTAATGCTCTTGTAGCTGAATGGAAGCAAGTTCCCGCAGCAATGTTCCAACATTCAGTGGAAAGCCTTCCCAGAAGAGTGGAGGCTATTATAGCAGCAAAGGGGGGACCAACTCCATATGATTTTGGAAAGGGATGTTCTACGAGCAGGTGTCCACATACTTTTGGTCTTGTAGTGTACATATGAAGAGGGTAAAATAGAATGTAAACATTATTAAAAAGTGACCATTGTTCAGTGATTACAGTTGAAGTCGTAAGTTTACATACACCGTAGCCAAATACTTTTAAACTCAGTTTTTCACAATTCCTGACATTTAATCCTAATAAAAATTCCCTGTCTTAGGTCAGTTAGGATCACCACTTTATTTTAAGAATGTGAAATGTCAGAATAATAGTAGAGATTTATTTCAGCTTTTATTCCCAGTGGGTCAGAAGTTTACATACACTCAATTAGTATTTGGTAGCATTGTCTTTAAATTGTTTAACTTGAGTCAAACGTTTCGGGTAGCCACAACCCTGGTGTTGCAAACACCATGCTCTACCAACTGAGCTACAGGGAAGGCACTCTGTAGCTCTACACTCTCTTTATTGAAAACTGAGGATCTTTGCTGTAACGTGACACTTCCTACGGCTCCCATAGGCTCTCAGAAGGCGGCAAAAAGCTGAATGATGTCTTTTCAGGCCCAGGCTGAAAAACATTAGCGCATTTGGATAATGGTCGATCAGAGAACAATGAGACTGAGGCGTGTGCACGAGGCGATCCCATCTTTTTATTTTCTCTGTCTTTGAACTAAAACTGGTTTTCCCAGTCGGAATATTATCGCTTTTTTACGAGAAAAACGGCATAAAAATTGATTTTAAACAGCGGTTGACATGCTTCGAAGTACGGTAATGGAATATTTAGAATTTTTTTGTCACGAAACGCGTCGGGCGCGTCACCCTTCTTTACCCTTCGGATAGTGTCTTGAACGCACGAACAAAACAGAGGATATTTGAACATAACTATGGATTATTTTGAACCAAACCAACATTTGTTACTGAAGTAGAAGTCCTGGGAGTGCATTCTGACGAAGAACAGCAAAGGTAATCACATTTTTCTAATAGTAAATCGGAGTTTGGTGAGGGCCAAACTTGGTGGGTGTCAAATTAGCTAGCCGTGATGGCTGGGCTATCTTCTCAGAATATTGCAAAATGTGCTTTTGCCGAAAATCTATTTTAAAACCGGACATAGCGATTGCATAAAGGAGTTCTGTATCCATAATTCTTAAAATAATTGTTATGTTTTTTGTGAACGTTTATCGTGAGTAATTTAGTAAATTCACCGGAAGTTTGCGGTGGGTATGCTAGTTCTGAACGTCACATGCTAATGTAAAAAGCTGGTTTTTGATATAAATTTGAACTTGATTGAGCAAAACATGCATGTATTGTTTAACATAATGTCCTAGGATTGTCATCTGATGAAGATCATCAAAGGTTAGTGCTGCATTTAGCTGTGGTTTGGGTTTATGTGACATTATATGCTAGCTTGAAAAATGGGTGTCTGATTATTTCTGGCTGCTCACAATCTAATGTTTTGCTTTCGTTGTAAAGCCTTTTTGAAATCGGACAGTGTGGTTAGATTAACGAGAGTCTTGTCTGTAAAATAGTCATATGTTTGAGAAATTGAAGTAATAGCATTTCTAAGGTATTTGAATAATGCGCCACGGGATTCCACTGGCTGTTGAGTAGGTGGGCCGATTTCGTCCCACATACCCTAGAGAGGTTAAGTGTTCCCTTTATTTTTTTGAGCAGTGTATATTCACATATTGCATGCCCTTTTCACCTCAAAGATCCTACTTTAAAAATGCTCATTAATTCAAAGTTTATTGGTCGCGTACACAGTTTTGTAAGATGTTATCGCAGGTACAGCTAAATGCTTGTGTTTCTAGCTCCAACAGTGCAGTAATGCCTAGCAATACAAAACCCCAAAAGTAAAAAGAAAGAATCACATTTTTGTATTAGGAAGAGTGGATAACGCCACAACACAAATACCCAGCACGGCACTTCAGATGGCTCAATGGTTCATCACAGATAAAAATATAACAAAACAGAGACCGTGTTTTTTTCAGAATAACGTGGAGTTAGAGAACAATGTAATTTCTATATGGTACACTTCTATTCGCATTACACAACTGGGAATAAACCCATTGAAGTTCATCCCAGTTCAGGACATGACCATACAGTAGTTCTGTGCACTGTTCTGTTGTCTCCTTACATGGGACAACATCCCTCCCATCTGATCTCAACCGAGAAAGCTCTGATCCCCACATAATAAAATAACTTATTACTAATATAAACACGCCTATTCACTCACAGTAATCCCTCTAGTTCAGTTAACTTTGACCCTGCCCATTTTGGCTCCAATCCACTACAGGTGCAGCAACGAAAGACCTAGCAAGGCTGCAGCTGGCTCAAAACAAAGCATCACACCTTGCCATTAACTGCACAGAACAAACATTAACAACATTCATGGTTGAAGTGAAATGTGCTACTTCTCTTTTTAAGAAACATTTCTGTTAAAAAATGCCTAACCACGTGTATAATCTAGTTGCGTTCACTTCAAACAGACATACATACCCCACCCGACATTCCACTATGGGTTTCTTCACGGTACCCAAACCAAAAACAGATTTAACTCATCGCTCAGTTATGTATAGAGCCATGTCATCGTGGAATACTCTGCCAGCTTACTCAGGCAAAAAGCAAGCTTAGCTTTAAAAAAAAAAAAATGATAAGGACATCTTGTCCATTTCTGTGATTTGCACAATTTTCTGTAATTCAACATGCTTGTAATTTTTATTTTTCCTCTTTCTAAAGATCTAATTTAACTGTACTGTATATAAGAATGTAAATATGTACAGTATATACTGTATGAATAGAATGTAAATAGTATTTTAGTTGTCTCGGTGTCTTTCCAATACACACTGAAACAATATATAAAACGCAACATGTAAAGTGTTGGTTCCATGTTTCATGAGCTGAAATAAAAGATCCCAGATATGTTCCATTTGCACAAAAAGCTCATTTCTCTCAAATTTTGTCTACAAATTTGTTTATATCCCTGTTAGTGAGCATATAGTTAGTGAGACAATCCATCCACTTGACAAGTGTGGTATATGAAGAAGCTGATTAAACAGCATGATCATTACACAGGTGCACCTTGTGCTGTGGACAATAAAAGGCCACTCAAAATGTGCAGTTTTGTCACACAACACACAATGCCACATATGTCTCAAGTTTTTAGGGAGTGTGCAATTGGCATGATGGCTGTAGGAGTGTCCACCAGAGCTGTTGCTAGAGAATTTAATGTTCATGTCGCTACCATAAGCCGCCTCCGTTATTTTACAGAATTTGGCAGTACGTCCAAAAGGCCTCACAACCGCAGAATACGTGTATGGCGTTGTGTGGGCAAGGGGTTTGCTGATGTCAATGTTGTGAACAGAGTGCCCCATGGTGGCGGTGGGGTTATGGTATGGGCAGGCATAAGCTAGAAACAACAAACACAATTGCATTTTATCAACGGTAATTTGAATGCACAAAGATACTGTAACAAGACCTGGAGGCCCGTTGTCGTGCCATTCATCCACCGCCATCACCTCATGTTACAGCATAATGCACGGCCCCTTGTCGCAAGAATCTGTGCACAATTCCTGGAAGCTGAAAATTTCCCAGTTCTTCCATGGTCTGCATACTCATCAGACAAGTCATCCATTGAGCACGTATGGGATGCTCTGGATCGACTTGTACGACAGCGTGTTTCAGTTCCCGCCAAAATCCAGCAAATTCGCACAGCCATTAAAGAGGAGTGGGACAACATTCCACAGGCCACAATCAACAGCCTGATCAACTCTATGCGAAGGAGATTTGTCGTGCTGCATGGGGCAAATGGTAGTCACACCAGATACTGACTGGTTTTCTGATCCATGCGCCTACCTTATTTTAAGGTATCTGTGACCAACAGATGCATATCTGCATTCCCAGTCATGTAAAATCCATAGAGTCGGCCCAACTAATTTATCTGAATTGTAACTCAGTAAAATATTTAAAATTGTTGCATGTTGCGTTTATATTTTTGTTGTGTATATAACTCTTATTTTATCTTGTATTCAACATAATACCTTATGTTGTTCTTGTCTACAACTGTTCTGAACTTTCATGTATTTCTATGTTTTATGTGGAACCCAGGAAGAGTAGCTGCTGTATGTGCAGTAGCTAATGGGGATCCTAATAAACTAAACAGCCTCTTATCTCAATTTGTTTCAGTTACTCCCATAAATCTATGTCTTTATACTGAAAAAAGCCCCCTGGTGATTTTCTGATGAAAGGAATAGATTACAAAGTGCAGTACAGCATGTCCTGAAAATGCAGTGAGGACATCCATTTGAAATGAAGCTGTTCTTTAGTATAAAATAGGTCAACCCGTGGAATATAAATAATGAGTTTCAGAGGGACTGGACCAAATGCACCAGTTTACACAAAAAACTGGCATGTGAGGAAGAGCGCGATGTGACTTACAAACCTCTGGACGATGCAGTGCTTCAGAGATAAGAATTTTCAATGAAAGATCCTTGTATGAAGCTCAAACTGCACCGATAATCTTAAAGACACACCTACAGTATTCATGGGAAGAGTTTGAAAAAACAATTCAATTGTGGCTTCTGTTCTAATGAGGTAACAGATGAGAGGTACCAGATATCACATTTCAGATAATATTCCTAAAAGTCAACACTCCCCTGTTCCATCTTAAGGAGACAGGGTAATCATACTCCTTTAAATAGAGTGCGTGGCCCACGAGATACTGCCTTGAAAGCAAATCAAACATTCAACTGTCGTTACAGTGCCACAAGCCACAAGGCTCAATCCCACACAATAGGTAGGCAGTAACACCCAACTTATTGTCCCGGGTTAACGTCAGCATAAAACATCTCAGATGACCCCAACAAGGTAACAACACATTCGCTACTGGTCACTCACTGGTCTGTCCAATTCAAAAGGTAGAAGAAAAGGCTTGCTCTTCTACCCATCTCTGAATTCTTCAAACAACTCTGGCTTCAAAGTCCTAAGTAGCCTACATATGACAGATAGAAGAACCAAACCTACACCTCACTGAACAAAACACACGGTGTTTGTCATCAAGGTTACCTTTTGGATCGTCTGAGCCTGGCCCTGCTGAGAAAGTGTGGCATGGTAAAATTGGAGAGAACCGTCCACAGACTGGAGTCCGACATTGTGCCAAAGTCATGCCAGCCCCTTCCAGGAAGCGGGACGTGGACTGAGGGTCTCAAAAGACCCGGCGATGAGAAGCGCCGGGTGTCATGGACATGGGGGGCGACCCGTCCCCTACAACAACAGTCCCGGCGACAAGCGCCAATACTCGAACAGCCCCCATCTTCCTCCAAGGCTCCAAACTTACTCTGCTGCTCGGACACATCTGCAGCCAGCTGCGGCATACACACACACTGGCAAAGTGGACACTACAGCGTCCTTTAAGTGCAGTCCCAAAAAACAAAAAATAGAAAAAGTACTCCAGGGAACACTTTGTTTGATTCAGGTCAGCTTATAAGCCTCTACGACCTGGATATGAAACCTTATAAAAGATGACTTTTGCTTTTCCTTTCTCTGTGCGTTTGTTTCCAGATCCCATACAGTCACTCACCCTGCTCTCTCTCTCTCTACCAGCTCAACATGCTCCTTATCATGTAACAGGCGGCATCTACCACTCCACGTCCCGAGCGCGGGGGGGGGGGGGGGTGAGTCAGAGCAGTGCTGCATCACCAGCAGACATTGCGGTACATTCACAGCTTTCGCAATCTGGCTCCCCTCCAAAATGCCTCATGGGCTGGCCGATCTTAAGCAGGTCCTGTTTGAAATGGAAATGCTGTGCTTTTCCACGAGTGTCCTCTATTAAGGCAGCCAGGCTTTCCCCCTCTCTTCTATAGTTCCTCCTACAGTTTGTTCTTAAGCAAGCAGTGAGACAGAGGCTGACTCACTTCATGACAGACAATCTCATCTTAACTCCTGCCACCCTTTGATCCCATTGTCTCATCTTAAAGGAAGATAACAAGCCAAATACAGGGGACTATAGATAAACAAATGGGTCAGATAAGACACACATACACGTACACACAGACATGGGCGCGCACACACACACACGTGCAAGCACTCACACAGACTGGCACACATACACACAGTCTTGGCAGTCGGCTGAGATCAGCTTGCACGTTTGTTTGTGAGAAGGGGGGCTAGGCAGGCAGTTGGGTAGGAGGAGAGGCATGCAGCCACACACTCCACAGCAGATAGCATGGCATGACGGGAGTCAACAGTGATCTCAGCCAGGTTCATGTTACACTGTGTATGCTCCACCTGAGGAGCCTTGGGAGATGCATAACACTCCCTGAGGGGAAATAGTGACACCCATTGACACCCAGTCAGGGACACAGAATGGGATCCAATCACAGGACACAGGCATTGATTGCCAACTGATGCAGTGCTCCAAACAGTGGCCAAAGTCCAATGTCCAGCCAGTTTTTCCTGGAACCACGTGACCTGGCCAGGAAGTACTCCTGGCCCTATCTATAGATAGTCTAGCTATAGACACTGAAGCAAGTCCCTGCAATGAACACAAAAAGATCATTGTTCGATCAAATTACCTGATCAAGAAAAACTCTGCGCTCTGTTCAGACCATGTGCTTTCAGAGAGCTCTAGCCAATAGTCATAAGCATTGCTGATAAAGTCACATGCTGTGTAAAACCCCAGGGTCCATCGTCAGGACCTGTGATAGAACACCTTCCTACAATGTGAAGCAGTGATGCTGACGTCAGGTAGTCATGCAGGCCTCCCAGCCCCCCCCCCCTCAGAGCTCTGTGTCCCGGTAGAGCGATGTGACAGGCCCAGCCCAGCACTAATTATGGCCCTGCTCTGCTTCTGTGCTCCAGATAAGAGGGTGATTTCAAAGGCACAACCATCGTTAATGGTAAACTGGTTCAGTTATTAGATAGAGATGCGTAGACTAGTCAGAAGATCAATTTGAGGTTAAAATTTATTGGAAGCGCATTTAAATTATGTCTGTAGAGGTGCACTTTAAAACTGGTGGTTTATAGATTTTTAAAACATTGATGTTTCTGCAGTCCATCAGACATCAACAGATATTCTGTTGGTTATACAATCGAATATACACAATGTTTATTAAAATGTGAATAAATATATTTTAATGATAAATAAACTATATGGGAAAGCTGCTACATTCTGATTGGTGTTGACTTCAAACTACAGTTTACTACAAAACTTTGACTCAAATATACAGGAATATGCACATAATAGAAACATTGTGTCAGTACATCAGACTAAAAGGAAGGTATAATAAGAAAGGAAGTGTTCTGGTTTGATGTGCTAATTCTCTTGCCCATAATTTACAGTAATGGGTTTCAAATATTTGGGGGGAAATTATACATTCTGTGCAGCACAGCAATTAGCCGAGTCGAGTAATCTCCCCTAATTCATTAATCCTGATTAAAGTTCACCATGTTCTCTGGAATCACTGTGAAACATTATTGTCCTGATGGCTGATATTACACATGGGGGAATTCTGACTGACACCAGATACTTGACTTCAAAGGCTTTATTCTGAAGCTGGATTAGCTGATGGATACCCAGCCTGCCCTTGCTGGTTAGCCTTGCAAGTAATTATATCCTTTTCTCATTGACTGGTTAGCATTAGCAAGCTACTATAGCAACTAAGATTTGCCTTTTGTTTCTTAACGGGTAGACATGACTTGATTACCAAAACTGTTAAACTTGTTGTAGCTAGTAAAACAAATTCTAACAGGGCAATATTGTAGAATAAATGTACAAAGTCAAACTGGGAAAAAAACTAGCTAGCAGTAGCAGCTAACGCTAAGATAGCTCTGACAAGCATGCTCATGTCTGAGGGGTTCACTAGTCAGTGTGTAGACCTTCCCATTGGATACTCACAGTGTTACACTAACAGTAACCAGGAGACAACAAAATACATAATTCAATTACACATTACAGTTCAGGTCATCAACTACGGAGTGAAATTTCATATAAACAAATATATGCCAACATTTTACAAAATGCAGATAGGAGGAAAGAGTAGCATCAAAGATGTGATGATGTTTTTGGAGATTAGCCACTTTCCTATAAAATTCTCAATTTAGATATTTTCTAGTTTCAACTATGAACAGTATGCTACTACTGTATGGCATAAATGTTGCAAACTTTGTGGAAGTGAATAACTTGAATGTTAATCTACTGCTCTTGAACTTGACTAATTCAAGTCATCTGTAGCCTATCAATCACACAAGAAAAACAGCATATTTTCCAGAAAGGATGAACTCCTTTTCCTTTTGTTCTGTCCTTCTCATTTCAACCAAAGAACTTGGTGTAAGAGGGGAGAAAATTAGGGGTCATGTAAACATTAACGAGCCAAAATGGCTAATACAACAAAAGTAGGGTTCGGGCTCAATGACTCAGTTGAATATGCGAAACCAGATGAACCTACTCCAGGAACAAAAGGCTGATTCACAGCGGCTCGCCATGCGACACATCAAGAGACAGTGAAGAGGACAGTGTGACCTGCTATCTCTGACATCATTAGTGTGCTACGCAGAGAGGAGAGGATTTAGGGAGAGAGAGAAGTGAAGGAAACACTCAGGGAGACAGCCATACCACCCTGCCCCCTCCTCCTGTCACTCCTCCAGATGATACAGACTCCATGTGAAGTCTTGACATGCATCAGCCACAGTAGCAAGAAGCACAGGCCCATTTGACCAGATACAGTAGGTTCCATGTGAATCCATTTTGCTATTGGCCAACATGGGCAGTAGGTAGCGCACCTAATTTTGGGGAAAGGGTGGGGGAGTGTTGATCTAAGGTTTCAGTTGGCTCCGAGGTTGAAAGGACTTAACTTACTTGGATGGTCAAGGTCATATGGTTGACGGCTAAAACAAGAGGTATAGAGCAAACAGTAATGGAAAAAAGGTATGCAACATTGTGACCTAAAAATCACAGTATGACCCCTTTCTTTCAAGTGCATTTTCTAATAAATCAATCAAGCATGGGGATTCTGACCATTCCCCACTTTGAAGAATCGCAAAATGCCACGAATCCTTCTTGGCACTTGAAAGAGAAGCCTCAAAACCAGACTATAGAAAAGGAGTAAGAGGAAGGAGGTGACACTAAGAACATTATATAAGCACTCTATCCTCTTCCATCAAAGCTGCACCAAAGGAAACCGATTTCAGAGAGAAAAAAAACACCTTTCTGTTATGACAAACTAATGATCGCATGGAATATCGACTCAAACCTTTCACAGTCCAGCATGGATTTTCCTCAACCCACAAATATAAAATTAACATGATGGTCAAAGAAGCTCGTGACGCTTACCTCCAAAAATGAAATGCGTGCAACGGGCTGAGAGGGCTGCAAGGACTTGTGGGTGTCGGGCTCAAGCTTCGGGGAGTGAGGCTGGAAGTTAAAAGTAAGTTTTGTAAATAGTGATTCCTTTAGCGCGCTGTTTGCACAGGACGGACAATGGCTACTTTCACTTAGAAGCCCTGTGAAGTGATTTGGGCTGATGTATGCAGTCACATACCCTGTTCTGCTAGCTAGCTGACATACATTAACCACAGAGGAGCAGCAGCACAGCTTTGAAATGAAACTAAATTGTGTTTTGGAAATAGGTTACCAAGGCATTTGTCTGTTCACGCAACACAGGTTTAGCATCTTTGAGGATTAGAGACTTTGTTTGGTCCTTGAGGCTTGCTAGGCTTAAGTGATTATCATAAAAAGCATCCATACTATGCACACACACACACACACACACACACAGGAGGTGGAGAGTGAAACCTGAAACAGGTGCACAGTGCAACCAAACCCTACTTGAAATCTGAAGGATTACCCAAGGCTATGAGAAAACAGAAAAAAAACTCTATAGTAACTTCACTGGCAAGGAAAGAAAGCTCACTTCTTAAAGATGTTTACTTTACATGTGAAGGATGTCATTCAGCCCTCCAAACCACTGCCTGTTTACTTTGTGTAATTCAAGTAGAAAAAAAACTGTCAGACGTTTGCCTGCTATCATGGCACTTAGTAGACACAATCAAAATGTATTAGCAAATAACAGCACAGTGCATCTCAACAGTATCAGTAGTCCACGATTAAACACTAGTATTGTTCCATAGAGCAACAGAATTGACCTTCCTGTCAGTAACGACACTGAACTGGATTTATATTAGATGCGTATGCTACGTATATGCCGACTTAGCAATACCTAAACTTGCGCTAGCAGAAGTCTCGGAGGACGCAAACAAACATGTGCCTTGGTGACCCGAGAGAACCCAATCGACTGCCTTCGCAAGTCATTACACAAAGAACTAATCTGTGTGATGTGCAACAGGGACACAACAGGGCCATAACGGAGTGCTTGTTGTTTGGGTCTCTGGCCCAGCAGATTACTGTCACTGGTAGCAGGCAGGATCTGTTATCCAACATAAAAACAAGGCCTTGGGTATAAGGCCACTCCACTGCCCATCAACTTATTGATCATGCGTCATAAAAGCCTGCCATTTAATCATCACTGTATTGTGTGTCTGTGTGTGTCAGTGGGTTTCATCACAACCAAACAGAGGTTGTGTGGCAGTCCTCTGCTTGACACACACAGCAACACACACACACACTGTCCCCGTCACTATCACTACAGAGGATTTTACGTGACACATCCTACTGTGTACACTGCTACAGTGCTGCTGCTGTATGTGGCAATGCTGCATAATGCTAAACGCTCCACAATGCTACTAGCTAGAGAGAAAAGAAAAACAGGAGGTGCAGCAGCAACGGCAGAGACCGACGAAGCCGTCTGCTGCAGTGTGGAGCAGTGGTGCGGTCACCACCACAAGAAGAAGATAGGGAAAATACTCACTCCAACGTCAGTCCCGGAATCCTCAGCCTCTCCCGCTGGGCTTTCATGGCTGAACTGTGCTCGCTTGCTCTATGGTGCACATGCTATATTCACACCGCTCAGCCTCAGCCACCCCCCCTTATCCTCTACCCTACACTGAGCCGACAAAGAGCCAGAGCCAGCAATGGGGCTAGCCCAACTCTCTCCTCCGACAAAAAGAGAGGGGGGGGGGGAAAGAAAAGGGGCAACGACAACACCGCAGCTTGTTTCAGGTCCTTCCACCACGTTCCACCTTGAGGCTGTCCGAGGAGATCGCCAGCCTGAGGTGGGAGAGAGGGAAGGAGGGTACGGAGGCAGGACAATACCCCCTTTTCCCCCTCCCCACACACACACTCCCCCCTCCACTTGGCAAACACACACACACACACACTCGGGCTCGCTCATTCGCGTCCCCTCCTCCACTGACTGGGGATTCACTACAGCAACAGCAGTACTCAGAATATATTCATCCTATATGCCGTCTATCCCTCTTCTCATCCTCTATGCGGTCTATCCTTTCCATCACATCATCATGACTGGTCCTGACACCACAGGGTGTCCCCTCAGCACACAATGTCACTGCAGGGCTGCATTCATTTCCATATCGCCTCCATTCAAAACCACCACATGAAATGCACTCAGTGATGTCATACTAGAAAATGTGCACCCTACGTAAGTCATTTCAAACAGATTCAGAATAAAGCCATGGATGAGAAGCAGTCATTTTCGGGGAGTCCAAGTGCATACCTCAGAGGTAATAAGCGGGAAGATCCCCCTACCTACCCCCTCCCTCCACCACTGCAGTGCTTTAGTACACCCCTGGGGCAAGTGCTTATTCACCGATAACACACACCCTGACGTGTATCACACGCTACTTACTGTTGTACAATATGTATTGTGAAATAATCATGATGTACTGTTATGTAACATATACTGAATCAATAACTACATTATTGATAGTCTGTCATGATGATATACTGGAGGATCATTCAGAAAACACCCAGGGAGAGAATATCAGTCGCATCAAAACACACTTCATATTGTGAATATTGGTTACAAGCTGTGCCGTCAAGATGTCTGTAGTCTCAAACTTTTCTCTGGAAGCATGTTTTTATAGAATGATGAGAAAGACGGAGAGAAAGCACCGGCCAACAGTACAGTCAACGGTTTCCAGGACTACTTCCAAACAGCCTATCACAGAGTGCACAGCGCACCAGACAGAAAATGCACTAATGCCGCACTTCAACAAACCTATCAATGGTTTATTACCAGGAGCCAGGTTCTAGGAACTAAGCACTACTGCAGATGGCAGAGAGCATTGCATCAGCTTCAGCTCAACCAGTAGCACAGGCAGGCGGACAGGCACTAGTTTAACTGGGGTGTGACAAGAGGAACCAGTTATGTACCTCTACTTCTGCAGAACACGGGCAATGCAGGCCTCATACACTATACGACCAAAAGTAAGTGGCCACCTGTAAGTCGAACATCTCATTCCAAAATCATGGACATTAATATGGAGTTGGTCTTCCCTTTTCTGCTATAACAGCCTCCACTCTTCTGGGAAGGCTTTCCCCTAGACGTTGGAACATTGCTGCGGGGACTTGCTTCCATTCATCCACAAGAGCATTAGTGGGGGTGTTAGCGGGTGTTGAGGTCAGGGCTCTGTGCAGGCCTGTCAAGTTCTTCCCCACCAATCTCAACAACCATTTCTGTATGGACCTCGCTTTGTGCTCAGGGCATTGTCATGCTGAAACAGGAAAGAGCCTTCCCCAAACTGTTGCCACAAAGTTGGAAGCACAGAATCGTCTAGAATGTCAATGTATGCTGTAGAGTTAAGTTTTCCCTTCACTGGAACTAAGGGGCCCGAACCATGAAAAACAGCCCCAGACCTTTATTCCTCCTCTGCCAAATGTTATAGTTGGCACTACGCATTCGGGCAAGTAGCGTTCTCCTTGCATCCGCCAAACCCAGATTCGTTAGTCGGACTGCCAGATGGTGAAGCGTGATTCATCAGAGAACGCGTTTCCAATGCTCCAGAGTCCAATCGCGGCAAGCTTTTCATCACTTCAGCCGATGCTTAGCATGGTGAGCGTGCGGCTGCTCGACCATGGAAACCCATTTCACGAAACTCCCGACGAACAGTTCTTGTGCTGGCGTTGCTTCCAGAGGCAGATTGGAACTCAGTAGTGAGTGTTGCAACCGAGGACAGACGACTTTTACATGCTTCAGCACTTGGCGGTCCACTTCTGTGAGCTTGTGTGGTCTACCACTTCCTGGCTGAGCCATTATTGCTCTTAGACGTTTCCATTTTAAGGCCATTTTACTGACAATGTTTGTCTATGGAGATTGCATGGCTGTGTGCTCGATTTTATATACCTATCAGCAACGACTCCAGTAATTTGAAGGGGTGTCCACATACTTTGTATGTACAGTACCAGTAAAAAGTTGACACCTACTCATTCAAGCGTTTTTCTTTATTTCTACTATTTTCTACATTGTATAATAATAGTGAAGACATCAAAACTATGAAATAACACGTATGGAATCATGTAGTAACCAAAAAAAGTGTTAAACAAATCAAAATGTATTTTATATTTGAGATTCTTCAAAGTAGCCACCCTTTGCCTTGATGACAGTTTGCACACTCTTGGCATTCTCTATACCAACCGACGACTGGAGACAGACATTAATCATACATATGGTGGGTTTGTCATATTGGACATGTCATAAATCACCAACACGCTGCCCAACGAGACTTATTGAAATATTATTTGACAAGGCTGGAGATATGCATCAATAAGGCATTATTTCAATTACAATCTCTCATGTGTAACCAACTCAGAAAGAGTACAGTGAAAATGATCTCCCCACTCAGATTTTCTGTGTTGCTGTACCCTACTTTCTCTCCATTGTACCTTCTACAAATAGGTGCAGCTGGCCTGTATTTGCGGTACAGAACAAACACAGGAAATGGCTGCCTATGAACACAAAGAATGGGAGAGGAGGCTAGAGGGGGCTTTAGTTGACCCAAGCACCCATGCGATTGTGAAGTAGCTAGTTGTCAAATGACACTGTTGAAGTGTTTTCCGAAACTCTAGACCCAGAAGCAAACCAGGGCCAATGGCCATAAAATTATACAGCTCACTACTCTGTGGGCTTAACCTCAACTGGAAATCCAAGCACATCACAAATAAAAGGTGATACATTAATGTCCCTGTTAGGATTCAACCCTATAAATCTAAACCACCACAGCAAGTAAGCGCTGTGAGCTTGGCTAGCGCTCCAATTGCACAGCATATGCATTAGGATCATTGAGATGTGCCGAGTGTCTCAGTTTCAAACACTTACGTGTGATCTATTTCTAGTTATTTAATTGTACCACGCACAAGCCTGCAAGTCATTAAGGTCGCCCTATAAATAGAAGACAATAAACACTAAACGTAGATGACTGGAAATCAAACCTCTGATCTATTTTGAGTGTACACACAACAAATTGAGTCTTGAGCTGCCCTTATTCACTTTTCATTGTAAAAGCTGTAGATTTAATCCTAGCTTTGTTTGGGAATGTCAACAAGGCCATCTTGTTCATTACCTACATTTTATTACCCAACAAATGTCATCTATTCCATAAATAGGTCAACACTGACATATTCTTCAAAACAACATTCAGGAAAAAGAGGGCAATATGTGACCCCAATGATGTCACGATGCCATCACCATTGATGCCAGAGGGTTTATGACATATTTGTCATAAACCTCAACTTTTTCTACAATTTCTCTTCTTAAAAATCAGAAATTTGAGCCTAACCCTAACCACACTGCTAACCTTATGCCTAACCCTAACCTTAAAAGATGACAAATAAAAGCACTTTTTTTTGTGGCTGTGCATCTAGTGGGAAACTCCAAAGACACCACGTTCGCTTTCGAAGGTGGTCCCCAGACATGCACCCATCTATTAGTTTAGGGGTTCCTAAACTTTTTTGGCAAACCCGTTTTCTGCAGATATCTTTTTAAATGTGCAACCCCCCCATAAAAAAAGTGATGTAATCAACGGCCAATGTTTACTTTTGATGATGTTCTTCTCCCCCCTGTCTGATTCAGTGCCTGGTCTTGTCTACTCAGTTCTAATGAGACTTTTGGGCATTGTAGAGGGAAACAGAAGACAAATACGTGTTCCTGAGAGCCTTAACTTTGAGTGATGGGGTCATAATATTTTGTAACTTAAACCGTTCAAAAAGATAGAGCCACATTTGTAGGAAGAAAACACACTGCTCTGTTTTTTTTTACAACCTCATCTAGTGGCTACTGAAGGTTACTGACGTAACCCGGTTCTATGAATCAAGCACAATTTTTATTTGTATTTTTTTTTCTTCATAGTTTCTCTCGCAACCCCATTTTCAAATCAGGCGACCCCATATGGGGGTCACGACCCCTAGTTTGGGAAATGCTGTATTAGTGGGTGATCTCTTTGTGGCTCCCTTCTGCTGCACTGGCAGGTCGAGCAGCATGGTGTCAGAGTCAAATCCTTCCCCCATAATAAAGCATGCCACACAGACCAATCAGAATAGGCATGAAATACACAGGAGATTGATGTCCAAAGCTGAAGAGGACCATAACATTCTCACATGAAACAAATAGCTGGGTGATTCCTTTTGTGTTTTCAAATCACACTTTATATTGAGGATTTTCCTGCATTCATAAACAGGGAAAGGGGGATACCTAGTCAGTTGTACAACTGAATGCCTTCAACTGAAATGTGTCTTCCGCATTTAACCCAACAACTCTGAATCAGAGAGGTGCGGGGGGGTGCCTTAAAAGGTACTGTTGGTGCAAATACAGTTGACACCATTCACCTATAATCCTAGTTTTCCTGCTGTTACTTTGCCCTAGCCTGCAGACAGACGTGGCAACTGACTTAATCCAATCTGGATCCCTTTCAGGGCCAGTTTCCAGGTACAAGTTGCCCTCAGGCACAGATCTAGGATGAGCTTATACTGCGTAACTCCTTACCTTAACATTTGAGGGAGGAAACACAAAACTGATCTGAAGGTCAGCCTCTAAGGGGCAGGTTCATCCTGCTCCATATACCAGGTGGTAAACAGCAGTGTTTAAGGCTGGCAACCTGCCACTCAAGTATAAGGTCACAGTCTTTTCAGTAATTCATTAAACATGTGCCATCCAAGACACATGCATTCCCACAACAGACACCATAAACCCTAGTGATCATAACCCTTTAGTATCTATAAACCTATAGTGTCTATAAATCCTATAGTATGGTATCTATAAACCCTAGTGATCATTACCCTTTAGTATCTATAAACCTATAGTGTCTATAAATCCTATAGTATGGTATCTATAAACCTATAGTGATCATAACCCTATAGTATAGTATATATAAACCTATAGTGTCTATAAATCCTATAGTATGGTATCTATAAACCCTAGTGATCATAACCCTTTAGTATCTATAAACCTATAGTGTCTATAAATCCTATAGTATGGTATCTGTAAACCCTAGTGATCATAACCCTTTAGTATCTATAAACCTATAGTGTCTATAAATCCTATAGTATGGTATCTATAAACCCTAGTGATCATAACCCTTTAGTATCTATAAACCTATAGTGTCTATAAATCCTATAGTATGGTATCTATAAACCTATAGTGATCATAACCCTATAGTATAGTATCTATAAACCTATAGTGTCTATAAATCCTATAGTATCGACTAACCTATAGTGGCGATAACGTCAGTCTTTTCTTCACATTCTGTACATGATTTTCTTTACGTTTCCTCAGATGATTTCTTCAACAATTAAGTTGCCTGGCAGTCAGTGATAAGCATGTGTCTTATTTTATTAGTATCAATTCACTAGGGGCAATATAGATATTACAGACACTAGTACCAATACCAATTTTGCACTGGTTTGTTAGGTTACAAACATTGACCCTTAAAATGCTATTTTTTTCTCAAGTGCCCGATGAAGTTATCTTAGGCAGCTATTTAAATTCAAAACAAAATGGTTTGCTTCTAATTGGGACTATTTTCATATGAATTTACAGCTTCTTGGCTGATATCTTTTAAATTCTTGAGAGTATCAGCAAATAGGAGCACGAGAACGAAAAATGGAACTATGGACTCAAAAGATGGCGACATGCACTCCTTGATCCGTCAGCCATTGTTGAAAGTACACAACTCCTTTGTGGAGGCACAAAATGCCAATTGTTTACACATGTGGTTGTGGATGTTTAGTATAAGAAACAGATTTACTCACAAACTTCCTCTTCTTGGAAGACTCAGCTCTTTCTAAAAATAAAATAATAAGAAAAAGATCATTAGGACAAATAAATAAAATGTTTACACAGTGACACAGAATCGTTGTTAAACAGCATGACATAAAACCTGAAGAAAACATGTTTAAAAAGTTAAATGGATGTTAAAAAATAAATTAAAAAATCAGGTCATATATTGATATTCATTAGACAGTGCTGACTGTCTCACTAGCCTGTCCCGGGACAATGGATGACCTTTGTTTTAATTAGCTACATAGCGGCGGTATCCTTGCCACTTAAATGGATGTGCATTATTTGTCATTGTCAATTAAATAACAAATAAAAGAGATGACGTGCGCACTCACATGCATGCTCGCACACACACCACCCTGTCTGAGTGTCCATTTATCCACTCTCAAAGCATGACTTCACTTTCTTGGCTGACCCAGATTGAGTCCCTCAAGACAAAAAGCACTGAGTCACACAGTTAATAATGAAACAATTCAAAGAGCACGCAATTCACACTCTCAAAGGCCATATGTAAATCACAGAATAATTGTGCCTCAAAAGACAAGGCTCTAGACTAACTTTTTCCCACTGGTGCGACCGACTTCATGAGTTGATTGCACCAGCAACATGACTTGGTCGCACCAACTCTTCGCACCTGCGCGGTGACAATGACCTGACCTGTGTCCTATAATGTATCTGCATTCCATACAGAACCAGGCTAATAATGAATAGCAATCTTTTAAATTAGCATGCCCTTGACATCCAGGTAAATTTGCCAGTGGCACACTGAAAGCTACTAGCCCAAATAAAAAGAAAACTGGCCAGAGAAAGCGGATGATGCACACATCATTTAAATGTTATCTTTATAATAGTGATGGGGGAAAACATTGACAGTTACATGTCGAGATATTATTTCTGACAATGTATCATATCGTATAGTTGACAGTATCACAATACTATTTTTGCACTTGTTTGCTGTACCTGCATCAAAACTCCAGTAGTTTTGCCTTATAGCTTGTTCTCCATCTTTTCAAAGAGAGAGAATTTGTTTTCAGCACTTTTTTCCCCCCACGACTGTTCAAAACTCGTTTTCTCATGGCTCTCTTGTTCCTCTGCAGCAGACATGGTGCGCAATATGTTTGGAACATCGAATTGCAATAAAATCACAGTATCAAATCGCAATACATATAGAATCTTAAGAATCACAATACATATCGTATCGGCACTGAAGTATTGTGATAGTATCATGAGGTACCTGGACATTTCCAGCCCTACTTTTTATTGAGTTACCCTCCATACACAAATCATTTCATTTTAAATTTACATTGATTGTTTGGAGGGAATAAAAATATAACCTTTGCACAATCTCAAAAAGGGTGTTGTTTTTTTGCGATTTTGAACAGTCACTACAGTTGTAGGGTCCTATGAAATCAGTTTTATCTTTTGGTAAATTCAGTTTTCCAGGTTTTATTTATCCCAGTTTCGGAGTTTTCCTAGTAGTGGTGTTTTTGTACTGTACAATATAGGCTACATGTGATGGCAGAGTTTGCTAAACAAATGCCCCGCAATACAAATCATCATGATATCATTCTACCAGGTAGGCCTACTTTGGAGTCAACATTTAATTGCAAAGGTTTTTGGAGAAAGCCTTTAGAAACAATCGTTCAAACAGCTCATGATGACTGAATTGCGTATCGCAAAGATTCAACCAAGACTTCGGACCAAACTTTTGAATACCTGCTCTGCCTATCCATTGTTGCATACCCATTGCTGTTTGAATAAATCTTGATAAAAAAATTAAAAAAAAACACGTGACCAGGTAAAAAAATATAAAAAAAATAAAAAATTCACTGGCACCATAGCAACTAAGATTTTGTTGTTGTACTGTGAGACCGTTTTGGTCACCGTTTTGAGCCCTAGAAGAGGAAAAATGTCTATTGCTTGATCATTACAATCGTAGACAAAGCTTTTCTCAGGAAAACAATTACACAAGCTACAGTACGCTCCCCCGGAGGTTGTACTGTATTGCAGCAGTCCCTGCAGTGGGGAAAAACATCAACAATACTTTCATTGATTGCCCAGGGGAGTGGATTAGGCACTTTGATCCGTGCCAGCTCAGTATTTACTGTACCCGCCAATGAACGTGAAAAATGTCATAAGCGTTTGCGTAAATGTTTTTCCTGATTGTTTTTCTTCCATCAATTGTAATGGATCTCAATATGTTTAACTACAGGCTGTTGAATTCATAGATATCATATATTGGACAAAGTAGCTCTATTCCCAATAAAGATTTAAGTCAGTAAATCATACAAGTAATGTGTCCATCATTATACACAGATGAAACACTGCACCTTTAAAAAGCAGGCCTCTATTGTGTACGACACGTGTTGAAAATGCATCAAAAGTGAATGGAATAAGAGATTTCCCAATAATGCACATCGATAGTAGCTCTGCAGTCTGCACTTGGGGGAAAATGTAATAGTATTAATATACCAGTAGAGGGGAGCATTTACAATAAAGTAGTACTGTCATTTTCTGATGTATGCACTGGCTGTCTGGGGACTGCTGCTGTGAATGTGTGTACTGACTAAACCACAGCCTGCAGTTACACAGAGCAAGTGAACACAATATATTTGAACTGGGACTGTGGAAATGCACTGAAGTGAACATAAAATGACTTTTGCACACATCTCAAATGCACTTACGTGGTGTCAACTCGATTGGAATTTTCCATTCAATTGCATTCAGATTCCGTGGAGCAACAAGAATCCCACTACCACACACGGAGATGACAGGACTAAAACCCACACAATTCCATTTGTAACGCGTTTCATTCCTAATCCTTTCACCAGTATGCCATTGCACTAAACTGCCATAGTCAAGATACCTACATTAACTATGGTTGAACAAATACATAAACAGCACGCCAAGGGTGAGGACCTTTTGTCTTAGAAATGACACAGCAGAGAGTTTAAAGAGGGAGGTGTTTAAAGGGTCTTCTAGTCAGTAGAAAATTAACTAAGCCCCTCTCCCCGTGGCCATCAAATTAGAGCTTGATGGCTCCTGTGGATCCAAGCTAGCATTTAATAGGCTAACGTGAATATGGTTCACGCTAAGTACCAGAAGGGAATAAGTTAAGCTATTGTGAATTCTAACCAATGACAGCATAGCAAATCATTGCGGGCGTCTACTGTCCGGTCTAGCTGGTTCAGTGGCACACACGGCAACGAAAAATCTTGGTAAAACCTGTGGCGATTACTTTTACGATTAAAACCTGTGTCATGAGTCATGACTGCTAGCAGAGAAGAAATATCTTGCCCATGGAGAGAAGCACAAGACTGAACTTAATAGGGGAAATTCTAGAAAGTTGAGTTAACACTAATGTTTGAGAGTTGCCAATAGACAGAGGGTAGCATCATTTGTCTGATTCTTTGTAATAAATGGTATGGGAATAATTATGCATTTTATTTTGTGAAGTGGTTTTCATGTACCAAACAACACATTTTCAGTCACCTTGTCTGAAGGACAAGTGGATAAACAAGTTAATGTCAAGCCCTGCATGTTGTTTTCAAAAGTCTCAGGGAATGTCGGCCTACACTGAACACCACACATTGGCTGCTACTGTAGGCTGAATGATAGAACAGTTATTTCCATGTTAAAATGTTATAGGATGCATTTTCTCCATTATTTTGATGGTAGGCCACGCTGGTAGGCCTACATTATGATCAAAAACTGTACTGCCTCAGTGGTTCACAGTAAACACACACTGGAAGTTGTACAGAATTTTGACTTCCCCATATGGTGTGAAGACACATCAAAGTGTGACATTGTACTCATGAGCACAAACGGAGAGTGGTGGTGGATGAAAGTGGCTGGGTTGAGAGAGGAGACAATGTGCCCGAGACGGCGCACCTCGTCTGAGTTTGTCATGCCTCTGAACTCCCAGACCACCACGCTGAACAGCAGTCAAACTTACATGTTCAAAAAAATATTTTCCATTGGAAATAAAAACTTTATCTGATACTAGACAATTGCAGTGGACGACATTCAAAGTGAACCCTCAAAGTTGAGCATAAATGACTACAAATAAACTGTCAATATTCTCCATAGAGAAGGCATACTTTATCGGAAAATGCTAGACGGCCACAGTGAGTAACATTCAAAGTGAACCCTCAATGTTACACATGAATTAGTCCCCTGTTGATACAAGTGTACAAAAAGCTAAGGGTAAAAGACTGATGTAATCTTTGGTTTACACATGAATTGTCTGAGAAACTACAGGGAATAAATGTTCCTTGGGCTAAGGTCAGACGGAGTGATTCTACATCTGATTGGCATTCACTCAGATATTTGACAAATTCTAGATTAAGGAGAATTATTCTGTTATTTCCACATTTTTTTAGGTTACAGCCATATTCTAAAATATATGTTTTTTTCCCCACATCAATCTACATACAATACCCCATAACAACAAAGCAAAAAATAGATAAAAATAAACTGAAATTGTATTCAGACCCTTTACTCAGCACTTTGTTGAAGCACCTTTGGCAGTGCTTACAGCCTTGAGTCTTCTTGGGTATGACGCTACAAGCTTGGCACACCTGTATTTGGGGAGTTTCTCCCATTCTTCTCTGCAGATCCTCTCAAGCTCATAGCCACACAGCTATTTTCAGGTCTCTCCAGAGATGGTAGATCGTGTTCAAGTCCGGGCTCTGGCTAGGCCACTTAAGGACATTTAGAGACTTGTCCCGTGACACATGGCATTCAGGCCAAAGAGTTACATTTTGGTTTCATCAGACCAGAGAATCTTGTTTCTCATGGTCAGAGAGTCCTTTGGGTGCCTTTTGGCAAACTCCAAGCGGGCAGTCGTGAGCATTTTACTGAGGAGTGGGATCCGTCTGGCCACTCTACCGTAAAGGCCTGATTGGTAGAGTGCTGCAGAGATGGTTGTCCTTCTTTTATAGATAGGTGTGTGCCCTTCCAAATCATGTCAAATCAATTTACCATAGGTGGACTCCAATTAAGTTACAGAAACATCAAGGATGATCAATGGAAACAGGATGCACCTGAGCTCAATTTCGAGTCTCATAGCAAAGGCTCTGAATGCTTAATACATTTGCAACAATTTCTAAAAACCTGTTTTCGCTTTGGCATTATGGAGTATTGTGTGTAAATTGACAAGGATTTTGTTTTTGACTGAAATAGGCCTGGATCAGGCTTCTTGCAAGTGGTTTGAACATTTTCTGTCAGACAGGACTGAATGTGTTCTCTGATGGTGTTAAATCTAGTTTCCTGGACATTACAAAAAGTGTACCGCAGTGGTCGATAATGGGACCTGTTCTCTTTACTATTTATGTCAATAATATTGGTCTGTCTGTGAACTTTTAATATTAATCTATGTTGACGACACTTACACCTCCTCCCTTTAAATTAATTGATTTGGGTATTTCAGGCCAGTACATCAGGAGACGTGGAGGAGGCCGCTACCTCCGCTTTTGTGCAAGGAGGAGCAGGCGGAGCACTGCCAGAGCCCTGCAAAATGACCTCCAGCAGGCCACAAATGTGCATGTGTCTGCTCAAACGGTCAGAAACAGACTCCATGAGGGTGGTATGAGGGCCCAACGTCCACAGGTGGGGGTTGTGCTTACAGCCCAACACCGTGCAGGACGTTTGGCATTTTCCAGAGAACACCAAGATTGGCAAATTCGCCACTGGCGCCCTGTGCTCTTCACAGATGAAAGCAGGTTCACACTGAGCACATGTGACAGACGTGACAGAGTCTGGAGACGCCGTGGAGAACGTTCTGCTGCCTGCAACATCCTCCAGCATGACCGGTTTGGCGGTGGGTCAGTCATGGTGTGGGGTGGCATTTCTTTGGGGGGCCGCACAGCCCTCTATGTGCTCGCCAGAGGTAGCCTGACTGCCATTAGGTACCGAGATGAGATCCTCAGACCCCTTGTGAGACCATATGCTGGTGCGGTTGGCCCTGGCTTCCTCCTAACGCAAGACAATGCTAGACCTCATGTGGCTGGAGTGTGTCAGCAGTTCCTGCAAGAGGAAGGCATTGATGCTATGGACTGGCCCGCCCGTTCCCCAGACCTGAATCCAATTGAGCACATCTGGGACATCATGTCTCGCTCCATCCACCAACACCACGTTGCACCACAGACTGTCCAGGAGTTGGCGGATGCTTTAGTCCAGGTCTGGGAGGAGATCCCTCAGGAGACCATCCGCCACCTCATCAGGAGCATGCCCAGGCGTTGTAGGGAGGTCATACAGGCACATGGAGTCCACACACACTACTGAGCCTCATTTTGACTTGTTTTAAGGACATTACATCAAAGTTGGATCTGCCTGTAGTGTGGTTTTCCACTTTAATTTTGAGTGTGACTCCAAATCCAGACCTCCATGGGTTGATAAATTCGATTTCCATTGATTATTTTTGTGTGATTTTGTTGTCAGCACATTCAACTATGTAAAGAAAAAAATATTTAATAAGATTATTTCTTTCATTCAGATCTAGGATGTGTTGTTTAAGTGTTCCCTTTATTTTTTTGAGCAGTATACTTGTACTTCCCTGATCAATCTATTGAAGCAAAAAAACACTTGACTTTCAATATAAAAAGTGACCCCTGTCAATACATAGCTGGACTCACCTGCTCCAGCTTTCTCCGGTTGTGCTATTTACAAACAAACACGTGACTGGCTCAACTGTTCTGGGGAACTATGGTAAGCTTCATTATGTAAAATAATGTGACAGTTGAAATGAAGAATGTGATCTCCTTGATCTCATAACGTATTGCACAAGTTGACTGCAGGTATTTACTTAACTAGCTACAAATATTAAAATGTATTGAAAAACGTCAAATAAATAGTTAAGGGTATCGGTGGGATTGAAAAACCATCCCATGGCTATTTCCAAATACCCCGGTATACGGAATATAAGGTATACCGCCCAAACCTAGTCACCGGCCACATCATCATGATGATGCTAAATGCAAAGATTTTACATTATTAATAGTCATGATTATTATCCATGATTATTTACAATGCCTCCCAGCTATGTCTACAGATCAGATAATCATAGAATGAGCAATTAAATATAGTAAGCTGTTGCTAAGGCATTTTCTACAAACTTTCTCAGCTCCTTAGTAAGTTTTGGTAGGGTCATACAGCCAGCTATCACACTGCCAAGGCCGTATATACTGTTGACTGAATGTATGAAAGCTCTTTTCAGTTCACGGTTATTTAAATTCATCTTGCGTCTTCCATCTTTCACTCTGAAAAAATAACACACTGTAAAAGAGGATGTTGTGTTACAGTAAGAGCTTTAGTGTTTATTCAGTATCCATTGTGCAACACCTATGGGCATCATCTGCAGAAAAGTAATAAGTCAGCATATCACATTCGTACAGTCTACCTGACAAGCTGTGTTTTGTGTTTAGTCTTCAGAAAGCACAAGTGAGGAATTGTTATATACTGAACAAAAACAAACATAACATGTAAAGTGTTGGTCTCATGTTTCATGAGCTGAAATAAAAGATACCAGAAATGTTCTATATGCACAAAAAGTATATTTCTCTCAACTTTTGCCCGCAAATTTGTTTACATCCCTGTTAGTGAGCATATCAACAAGCTGATCAAACATGATCATTACACAGGTGCACCTTGTGCTGGGGACAATAAAAGGCCAGTGCAGTTGTGTGACACAAACGTTGAGGTAGAGTGCAATTGGCATGCTGACTGAAGGAATGTCCACCAGAGCTGTTGCCAGAGAATTGAATGTTAATTTCTCTACCATAAGCCGCCTCCAACGTCATTTTAGAGAATTTGGCAGTATGTCCAACCGGCCTCACAACTGCAGACCATGTGTATGGCATCATGTGGGAGAGCGGTTTGCTGATGTCAACGTTGTGAACAGAGAGCCCCATAGTGGCGATGGGGTTAATGGTATTTGTATTTTTTATGGATCCCCATTAGCTGCTGCAGTTTATACAATTTAAAAAAACATTACAATACATTCACAGACTGTGTGCGCTCAGGCCCCTACTCAACCACTACCACATATATACAGTACAAAATCCATGTGTACGTGTGTGTGTGTCTGTGCCAATGTTTGTGTTGCTGCACAGTCCCCGCTGTTCCATAAGGTGTTTTTTTTTATCTGTTTTTTAAATAAAATTGTATTGCTTGCATCAGTTACTTGATGTGGAATAGAGTTCCATGTAGTCATGGCTCTATGTAGTACTGTGCGCCTTCCATAGTCTGTTCTGGACTTGGGGACTGTGAAGAGACCTCTTGTGGCATGTCTTGTGGGGTATGCATGGGTGTCTGAGCTGTGCGCCAGTAGTTCAAAACAGACAGCTCGGTGCATTCAACATGTCAATACCTCTCATAAATACAAGCAGTGATGAAGTCAATCTCTCCTCCACTTTGAGCCAGGAGAGATAGACATGCATATTATTAATATTAGCTCTCTGTGTACATCCAAAGGCCAGTCGTGCTGCCCTTTTTTGTGGCACCTGACCACACGACTGAACAGTAGTCCAGGTGCGAAAAAACTAGGGCCTGTAGGACCTGCCTTGTTGACAGTGCTGTCAAGCAGTTAGGTCACCCCAACTTGCTCAATTTCCACATTATTTATTGCAAGATTTAGTTGAGGTTTAGGGTTTAGTGAATGATTTGTCCTAAATACAATGCTTTTATAGTTTTAGAAATATGGGCAGGCATAAAGCTACGGACAACAAACACAACAGCATTTTATCGATGGCAATTTGAATACACAAAAATATCGTGACCAGATCCTGAGGTCCATTGTAAGGCCCATTTTTTAAAGGTATCTGTGACCAACAGATATATATATCTGTATTTCCAGTCATGTGAAATCCATAGATTACGGCCTAATGAATCTATTATAATTTACTGATTTCTTCATATGAACTGTAACTCAGTAAAATCAATGAAATTGTTGCATGGTTGCGTTTATATTTTTGTTCAGTATACTTGTGCCAATACACTTGTGCCACCGTGTCTCATCGAGCATTAAGACCTCTCTCTCTGACTACCCTCGGTGGCGAACCGTCACTACTACTAGGCCTGCAGTGGGGGACTTCAGTGGGTGACCGCACTAACGTTACCAGCAACAACAGCCACACTGCTTACACAATCTATGGTAGCCTAACACCATCCCACTATCACCAAAAGTGACAACAGTTCCACAAAGGATGTGAGTTTTACACTCTTGTGATGCTGAAAGGACAGCGACCGTAATACCTGCACACTCCATGTAGGAGAGCGTCATTTTTGTAAAACACAGGCCGATAGAAAAACGGCAGTCACACAGCATGGTGTTAAAGGTCCAATGTAGCCGTTCTCAATACCAAATCATTTCTAACAATTAATTACCTTACTGTGATTGTGTTAAATTAAAATGGTAAAAAAAGAAACAAAAATAGCGTCTTAGCAAAGAAATTTCTCAAGCTAAAATGTTGCTACAGTAGGACTGTCTGAGAGTGGTCATCACACATATACCCCAACAAGTGCCTGATTGTTTAGCTAATAGTCAATACTTTTATTTTACTATTTTTATTTTATATTACACCCATCTCCCGATAAGCTATCCAGGAAAGTGCTAAGAAAAGCCCATATTAATACATGTAGCCTTAGAAATAAGGTTAATGAAATCAATAACTTGCTAACATCGGATAACATTCATATACTGGCCATCGCTGAAACTCACTTAGATGATATAGCAGTAGCAATACAAAGATATAACATCTATAGAAAAAACAGGAATGCCTATGGGGGAGGTGTTGCTTTATATGTTCAGAGCCATATTCCTGTAAAGCTTAGAGAGGATCTCATGTTAAACGTTGAAGTGTTGTGGTTGCAAGTTCACCTGCTTCATCTACAGCCTCTCCTTTTGGGGTGCTGCTATAGGCCACCAAGTGCTAAGAGAGAGTATTTGGATAATGTATGTGCAATGCTTGAAAGTGAGTGTGATGTTAATATTTTCCTGCTGACCTGAACATTGACTGGTTAGCAACTAGCTGTCCTCTCAAGAGGAAACTTCTAACTGTGACTAATGCCTGTAATATAACCCAAGTTATCACTGAACCAACTAAAGTGTCTACCAAGTGTTGGACCTGTGACATCCACTTGTATTGATCATATCTTCACTAATACCGCAGAGCTTTGCTCCAAAGCAATATCAGTTCCCATTGGGTGTAGTGACCATAACATTGTGACAATAATAAGGAAAGCCAAAGTGTCGGCATAAAGTAGTTTACAAGAGATCATACAAAATGTTCTCTCAGGACGCTTTTGTCGAAGATGTAAAACATGTATGTTGGCTTGATGTGTATGAGGAAGTGAATCCAGGTGCAGCACTCGAAGTATTTGTATAATTATTCACGGCAGTTGTTGACAAGCATGCAGCGGTTAAGAAATTAACTGTGAGAACTGTTAAGAGTCCCCTGGATAGATGATGAATTTAAAAATTGTATGGGTCAAAGAAATTATGCAAAAGAGGTAGAAAACAAGTCAGGCTCCTCAGCTGATTGGTTGACACACTGTAAATTGAGAAAAGTTGTGACTAAACTTAACAAAAAGAAGAAGAAATTGTATTACCAAACCAAGATAAATTACATAAAACACAATGGAAAAAGGCTTTGGAGTACCTTAACTAATATCATGGGCAAAAAACACAATCCATCTCTATTGTACATTGAAGTTGATGGGTCATTTATAACAAAACCTTTTAATATTGCCAATCATTTCAATGACTATTTCACTAGTAAAAGTGGAAAAACTCAGAAGTGAAATTGAACAGTGAATCATAACATTTTTGTATAAAAAACCTAATAATGAAAGAAGGACTGCTGTTTTGAATTTGGTCAATTTAGTGTGGTAGGTATCGAAAAACTATTGTTATCCAGCAATAATGATGAGCCACCAAGTATAGACAACCTCAATGGGAAACTATTGAGAATGGTAGCAGACTGTACTGCCACCGCTATTTGGTATATCTTTACCAAAGCCTAAATGAGTATGTGCCTCCACAGGCGTGGAAGGAAGCTAGCCCTAACAGCCACACAATCAGTTTGCTGCATGGTCTTAGTAAACTGATGGAGAGAATTGTGTTTGACCAACTACAATGCTATTTTCCAGAGAGCAAGTTAAGTACTGATTTCAGCTATGCATATGGAGAAGTGCACTCAACTTGTATTGCACTGACTCAGATGACAGATTATTGGTTCAAATAAATGGACAATAACATGATAGTTGGAGCTGTATTATTGTATTTCAGTGCAGCCTTTGATGTTATTGATCATACATTGTTATTAAAGAAACTCACTTGCTATGGCTTTACATCACCTGCATTCACATGGTTGGAGAGGTATGTATCCAACAGAACCCAGAGTGTTCTTCAATCGAAGCGTCTCTAACATTAGATGCGGTGTCCCTCAGGGCCGGTACCTTTGGTCTATAACTCTTCTCTGTTTTTACAAATGATTTGCCACTGGTCTTACACAAAGCTAGAATGACTACGTATGCACATGATTTCACACTCTACATGTCAGCACCCAAAGCCAGTGAGCTCACTGAAATTGTAAATAAGTGGTGCCGTGTGGCTCAGTTGGTAAAGCATGGCGCTTGCAACGCCAGGGTTGTGGATTCGATTCCTACGGGGGACCAGTACGAAAACGTATGCACTCACTACTGTAAGTTGCTCTGGATAAGAGTGTCTGCTAAATGACTCATATGTAGAAAATAAGTAATAGTGTCAGTATCAGGATGGGTGATTAATAATAAACGGGTCTTAAAAACGTAAAAAACTAAAAGCATTGTATGTGTTTCAAAACCTTCTCTAAGACCTAACCCTCAACTGGAGTTGTGCATAAAGGGTACGACCATTTAGCAAGTTGAGGAAGCTAAACTCCTAGGTATTACAGATGGTAAATGATCACGGACAAGTCATATTGACAAAGTTGTTGTGAAGATTGGGAGGGGTATGTCTGTTATAAACAGATGCTCTGTGTTTTTGACCCAAACAATTAACTGTACTAGTTGTTAATGCTCTGGTCTTGTCCCATCTCGATTACTGTCCAGTAATATGGTCAAGTGCAGTAACAAAGCTGCAGCTGGCTCAAAACAGAGCAGCACCCTTGCCCTTAACATAACTAACGTCAACAACATGCATGCCGGTCTTTCCTGGTTGAGGGTTGACGAGACTGCTTCTCTTGTAGTTTTTATGATAAATATTACTATGATGAAAATTCCAGATTGTCTGTAGAATCAGATAGCATTCTGCTCAGACACCCATACATACCCCATAAGCATAGCCGTCGGAAGCTGGGGTGCTGAGGGTGCTGCAGCACCCCCTGAAAAACCTGAATAATTTAAAGAAAAATCTGAATACAAATAAAATACATTGAAAAGGAAATTGTTTTCACCAAAGTAGTGCACTGGGCCTTTACTAGTCCTGTATTAGCAGACCCATAGCCATCTGTAGCGTGGGCAATTGTTCATTTGCATCTCAACTAAAGATGTGGTATCAAACTGTCTGTTCGGTACTTAATGTAATCTCCAACTGAAAATAACTTAAAGTAGAAATGACACTACATTTTAATTAATCAGCTCCAGGGCAGGTATGCATCACCTTCCCACCATTGTCTACAATGAGGACCGCTTTGCTGGGTGAACTGGACAATAATCAGCCACCACGTGTCGAGACCTGCACAAAGACTTTCCATGTGGCAAGCCTGCTGATGTCTGGGTGCTGAGGACTGGAATGAACGGACACAGGTCCCACAGAAAGTTATTTTCTACAGTTCGCTGTTGCCAGGATTGTTGGCCACAGATCTTCTGATTGTTGGAGGAACAATTGTTGGAGGAATTCTACATTTCTGAAGCGCTCGGGAGAAGGCAAGACAGTAGTGGGGCCTTGAAGGGAACAGCCAAGTCTTGTAAGGACTGCGATGGATCCACCTGACGGGCCTGTACATACTGGCTGTAGGGGTATCAGTAGGTGAGGCATGTCCGAACCGATCAGCAGCAGAGGTGGTCCACAGTTGGGGAAGGCATGTTGCGGAGGTGGTCGTGTTGCCTTTGGAGAGCTGTGATTGGAGAGGAGTGTTCGGAAAGGCCTAAGTTGTTGGCGGTGAATGTCTGATGTATCCGGTACTTCTTGGAGGGTTCGGACAGAGGTGGAACATCAAGAGGTAACTGAGGCACCTTGAAGTTGTACAACATTTTGACAAACAGTATTGAGGGTGAACGTCTCAGACTCAGTAGTGAGGTTGAGATGTTGCACAGGCTGTGGCAAGATGCAGGGGAGTTTAGAATGGTGGCTAGCTCACACTGGACGAGTACGGCTGACCGTACTTATCCTGCAGGGCTTTTAAGGCAGCAGTATAAAGTCTGAGGTCATGCATGTAGGCCTTAGCGAGCTGGAATGCACTTGGAAGTTTCAGGTGTCCGGGAAGCACATAATACTTGTACCTCTCATTCAGGTGTCTGTGACTGTTCATCAAGTTGTCCAGGGCCATTTTAAGGATGGAAAAGTCACTCTCTTTGCCGCTCTCGAAATGGAGCAACGATGGCTTTGGGATGCTGTATGATGAGGCAATCAGCTGTTTCGTGTCAGGTGGTGGAGCAGGTGCAGGACAGGGTGCAAATCTGGTCCGGAAGCAGGGTAAAGTGCTGCTGGATTGGGATATGGCACGCCTAAACTCTGAGGGAAGTAGTGTTCTCCTGGAATGGGGTAACCCGGAGGGAAGTAGAGTGCTACTGGAAGCGGGCATGGTGGTCAATCCTGGAACCGGATGTGGTGCAGCTGGATGCAGAACCACGGGAACTGGGGCAGGGTGCACAACCACTGGAGCAGGGTGCGGAACCACAAGAGCTGGAGCAGGGTGCTGAAACTTGAAACTGAACTTCTAGTTGAAAGTTCATCTTGAGAAGGGTGAAGCCAACAAATTAGCATCAACACTAGACTACAACAAAAACTAGCTAGCTTAGACCGTGGGAAACCTAGCGCTCGCTATTGCACAGTGACCTGTCGGCCTTCGAGAAGGCAGAAGTTTCCATACATTTTTTGCAAAAATGGTCCCACCCATTACAAGACAAAATGTGATTGGTTGATTCCACTGTTTCTCCAAAATTCGCTCTAATACAGAATGGCAGATGCCTTCTATCACGCTTCTGAGGGTCTACCCAGACAAATGAAAAAGACCTATCTAACTAAAAGACAAAGTCAACCGGTTCCTTTAAAAATTGCAGTTCAAAGAAAAATCGTGATTGGATATTTTTCCTCCTCAGTTTTAACCCTATCCAACACAAACTGAAGATATTAAATAAGAATGTCATTCAATAGAAGAATATAAATCAGAATATCATTAAAATATGATTGAAAAGATGAAATTGAAAAATATATTTTCAACAATTATTTTATCAATCCTGGGCCTTCTCTGAGGCGTAAAAGGCCTTGACAGTTCCCCATTGACTACACTGTACCACGTTCAGGGCTGCTTCTTAAGAATGTCATGTTCATAACTTTATTCTCAACATAAAACTGCTTCTAGCTCAAGAAAGAGAAGCGTTTTGATGACAAACATGTTCATGTGTTCATATTGCCATTTTCAGCTGCCATACAGTGAAACTAATGATGCTAAAATATGATACAGCCATTCTAGTCACAGTAAAAAGGAAAACAGAGGAGTTCATGTTTGACTGACAGTCCTCAGACCTTAGCAGTTAGTGTAAAATGTGGTTGCCAAAAGGTGGAGTATAGGAGGATGCTCTGATGTATGAGGCTAGTTGGTATTGACAGAAGACTTCAGAGAGACCGGAGGCACTGAGTAGACAAAAGCTTTTATCAACGAACTCCCTCCTAAAACTGTCAGAACCGTGCCACAAAACGATCTCATGAAAGTACATCCGAGTGCTCTATAGAAAAATCCATTCTCCCTCAAGTCATGCCTGGATATGACAGTAGATAGGAGAATAGTAATGCGGTTGACAATTGATGGTAACGCAGATGACTACTCCGCTCCACAGGGCCCAATGTCACGGGATGACCGCTGTCGGGAACCTCTTCAATTGCGAGACGTGACATCAAAGCAGGCGGTGCCGCTTTAAAGACCTTGTGATGCTTTATTAATAATTCCCTTTGATTTCGGTTTTCTCAAGCTCAAAAGTGCACTTCCTTGGCCACGGTAAACTGCTGAATTGCAGGATACTAAGAGGGGAAAACCTCAGTTCCTTATGCTGCATTCATAACGAAGTGGGAAGGTGGAAATGACCAGTTGTGAAGTCGTAAATACCAGTTGGATACATTCATGTGCTTTGAACTCATTGACAAATGCCGATTGGTTAATGGCCAACAAGCTGTGTCAACCATAAAACTAAAAGTACAGCTATCGTGAATGTAAACAAATGACAGTGTTCAAAAACCATATTAATAGATTGCTTTTTATAAATAATGTTTTGTTGTTACATTTAACTGCCGAAAATACTGTTATCAAGGTCATTTCCTTTGTAGTTGAGGTCAGAGGTCAGACTGTTGGACAAGTCAGAGCTCAGGGATGATAGACATGTTTTCTACTAGTAATTGCAAGTTGTAGGGGGGGTACAAGTGGATTTTTCCATCATATGTGGTAAATACCACCTTCTCACTTGGTTATGAACGCAGCATTAAACACAGATAGTAGGGTTGTATGACTGGGGTGGAGATACAACGTCACAATAAGAGAGGTTGACCAATTAATTAATTAATTATTTTACTAGGCAAGTCAGTTAAGAACAAATTCTTATTTACAATGATGGCCTAGGAACAGTGGGTTAACTGCCTTGTTCAGGGGCAGAACGACAGATTTTGACCTTGTCAGCTTGGGGATTCGATCTAGCAACCTTTCGGTTACTGGCCCAACGCTCTAACCACTAGGCTACCTGCCGATTTCAAGTCTTCATAACAATCGGTAATGTGCATTTTTGGACGCCGATTATGGCCGATTACATTCCAATCCACGAGGAGACTGCGTGGCAGGCTGACCACCTGTTACGCGAGTGCAGCATGAAAAGGACATTGTGGCTGCAATGAGGCAAGGTAAGTTGCTAGCTAGCATTTAACTTATTTTATAAAAAACTAGCAATCTTAACATAATCACTAGTTAACTACACATGGTTGATGATATTACTAGTTTAACTAGCTTGTCCTGCGTTGCATATAATCAATGTGGTGCCTGTTCATTTATCATCGAATCACAGCCTACTTCAATTTCGCCAAACGGGTGATGATTTAACAAAAGCGCGAAAAAAGCACAATCGTTGCACCAATGTACCTAACCATAAACATAAACTATAAAATGAATACGCAAGTATATATTTTTTAAACCTGCATATTTAGTTAAATGTAATTCATCAGGCAATATTAGCAGGCAATATTAACTAGGGAAATTGTGTCACTTCTCTTGCATTTATTGCAAGCAGAGTCAGGGTATATGCAGCAGTTTGGGCCGCCTGGCTCGTTGTGAACTGTGTGAAGACCATTTCTTCCTAACAAAGACCATAATTAATTTGCCAGAATTTTACATAATTATGACATAACATTGAAGGTTGTGCAATGTAACAGCAATATTTAGACTAAAATACGGAACGGTTCGGTATTTCACTGAAAGAATAAACGTTTTGTTTTCGAAATGATAGGTCATTAATATGGTCAAATCCAGAAACTAAGGCTCGTATTTCTGTGTTTATTATATTATAATTAAGTCTATGATTTGATATTTGATAGAGCAGTCTGACTAAGCAGGGGTAGGCAGCAGCAGGCTCGTAAGCATTCATTAAAACAGCACTTTCCTGCGTTTGCCAGCAGCTCTTAGCAATACTTGAAGCACATTAGGCTGGCAATACTATAGTGCCTATAAGAACATCCAATAGTCAAAGGTATATGTAATACAAATGGTACAGAGAGAAATAGTCCTATAAAAGCTACAACCTAAAACTTCTTAACTGGGAATATTGAAGACTCATGTTACAAGGAACCACCAGCTTTCATATGTTCTCATGTTCTGAGCAAGGAACTTAAACGTTAGCTTTTTTACATGGCACATATTGCACTTTTACTTTCTTCTCCAACACTGTGTTTTTGCATTATTTAAACCAAATTGAACAGGTTTCATTATTTATTTGAGACTAAATTGATTGTATTTATGTATTATATTAAGTTAAAGTAAAAGTGTTCATTCAGTATTGTTGTAATTGTCATTATTACAAATATATATATTAAAAATGAAAATAAATCAAATTGACTGATTAATCTGTATCGGCTTTTTTTGGCCCTCCACTAATCGGTATCGGTGTTGAAAAATCCTAAATCGGTCGACCTCTACACAATAATACTAGTGACACAACCTCCAGGGTTTGCTCTTTCACAACAACCAGTTCATATGATCGTGTATAACAGATGTGGAAAGTATTCATAGTTTAGATTTCACGACAATAAGAAACTTCTGTAACAACTAGACATTATTAGGGAATTGCACATAACAATAAGAATTACAATGCGTTATACACAAGGAGATATGTCTCAAATACTAGATTCTTGAGAGACGGAGGTAGTGACATGTTGTCAATCCAAACGTATTAACTACGCTATGACAGCCTGCATGTCTCACAAGCTGTATTAGTGTGCCAAGTATTTCACATCAAAACTGAGAATCACAGCACAACACTAAAAGACCACTACTCTAAAAGAATATCACATAAAAATAAAAGCGGAAAAAAGAATCCAACGCCTTGTTTTTTGGGGTGGGGGGGATTGAAAACGGGACATTTTGGGGGCGCAGACGAGAAAGCTGACATCAAAGCGATCTGCATGAGTTCCCTGGGGTACCGTAGAGTTTGGATAATTTCTCGGTTTGAGAAAGGTTTTTTTATTTTGGTATTTATTTTTTTCCACTCTCGGCTGTCAGTCCCACAATTACTCAATGAGCAATGCAGTTACATCCACCCACACATAATTAATGACATGAAAAAATATAGAACGATTCAAAGGCTTTCTGTGTGGATGTCGAACATAACCTGAAGTTTGATTGATGGGTCTGCTCCCAGACAGCCTGTCAGAGCTCTCTTTGGTTGGGATGAGTAAACACTGGGAGTAAAACACTGGTTAATCCAGCGTCTAATATTTCCAGACAAAAATAAAGCCATCATGTTCAAAGGAAAATGTGACATCCTATTCCTTAATTTTTTTTAAATAATAAATCACACCATTTTTCATACATACAGTATCAGAAATTGCTCATTGATCTGAGTGAGATGAGAGATGGGCTCCCAATTTTAAAGATTCTCTCTCACACTTAGATGAAGGAATAATGAGTAAGGAATATAAAGTAAGGAATATAGATATTTTTTATGATTTCTTATAATGTTTAAAGTGTCAAAATAAAGTACTTTGCTGAAGCTCCTTTGGCAGCGATTACAGCCTCAAGTCTTCTTGGGAAGTTCTTCTTCCTCAACTCAAGCCACTTTAATAATGGGAAAATTGATGTAATCAATGTATCACTAGCCACTTTATATTATTTATATTATATGTTTACATAACCTACATTATTCATCTCATATGTATATACTGTACTCTATACCATCTACTGTATCTTGCCATCCTGATGTAATGTATCACTAGCCACCTTAAACAATGCCACTTTATATGTTTTCATACCCTACATTACTCATCTCATATGTACAGTGGGGGAAAAAAGTATTTGATCCCCTGCTGATTTTGTATGTTTTCCCACTGACAAAGAAATTATCAGTCTATAATTTTAATGGTAGGTTTATTTGAACAGTGAGATATTACTGCATGGTCGGAACTAGAAGCACAAGCATTTCGCTACACTTGCATTAACACCTGCTAACCATGTGTATGTGACAAAAACATTTGATTTGATACAACGCTACAAGCTTGACACACCTGTATTTTTGGAGTTTCTCCCATTCTTCTCTGCAGATCCTCTTAAGATCTGTCAGGTTGGATGGGGAGCATCACTGCACAGCTATTTTCAAGTCTCTCCAGAGATTCAAGTCCGGCTCTGGCGGGGCCACTCAAGGACATTTAGAGACTTGTCCCGAAGCCATTTCTGCGTTGTCTTGGCTGTGTGCTTAGGGTCATTGTCTTGTTGGAAGGTGAACCATCGTCCCAGTCTGAGGTCCTGAGCGCCCTGGAGCAGGTTTTCATCAAAGATCTCTCTGTACTTTTCTCCGTTCAATCTTTCCCTCGATACGGACTAGTCTCCCAGTCCCTGCCACTGAAAAACATCCCCACAGCAGGATGCTGCCACCACCATGCTTCACAGTAGGGATGGTATTGGCCAGGTGATAAGCGGTGCCTGGTTTCCTCCAGATGAGTTTAATTTTGGTTTCATCAGACCAGAGAATCTTGTTTCTCATGAACTGAGAGTCCTTTAGGTGCCTTTTGGCAAACTAAGCGGCCTGTCATGTACCTTTTACTGAGGAGTGTCTTCCGTCTTGCCACTCAACCATAAAGGCCTGATTTGGTGGAGTGCTGCAGAGATGGTTGTCCTGGAAGTTTCTCCCATCTCCACAGAGGAACTCCAAGACCCAAGACCATCTCTGCAGCAAGACCCTTCTCCTATTGCTTAGTTTGGTCGGGCGACCAGCTCTAGGAAGAGTCTTGGTGGTTCCAAACTTCTTCTATCTAAGAATGATGGAGGCCACTGTGTTCTTGGGGACCTTTAATGCTGCAGAAATTTTTTGGTACCCTTCCCCAGATCTGTGCCTCGACACAATCCTGTCTCGGAGCACTACAGACAACTCCATCGGCCTCATTGCTTGGTTTTTGCTCTGACATGCACTGTCAACTGTGGGACCTTATATAGACAAGTGTGTGCATTTCCAAATCATATCTAAAAATCAATGTAATTTACCACAGGTGGACTCCAATAAAGTTGTAGAAACATCTGAAGGATGATCAAGTGAAACAGGATGCACAGGAGCTCAATTTCGAGTCTCATAGAAAAGGGTCTGAATACTTATGTACATAAGGTATCAGATTTTTTTTGTATAAATTTGCACATTTCAAAAAATTGTTTTCACTTTGTCATTATGTGGTAATGTGTGTAGATTGACGAGTAAACATTTGTACTAAATCCATTTTAGAATAAAGCTGTAATGTAATAAAATGTGGAAAAAGTCAAGGGGTTTGAATACTTTCCAAATGCATTGTATATCATTATTTGCCAAAGGCCTTCAGAGACAATAAAACACCACACAAGGCCTGAGAAGTGAGGAGCTTCAACCGACTATCAGACATCCATCACCAGCTAATTGACGGGTAGCCCATGAACTAATAAGCCAGCGTTAACTATGGAGAGACAATCTCGATGGCAAATCTTAAAATTACTCTGGGATATTTCACTGATCTGTTTGTTGATATCTCCAGCACTTCACCTGATAAGGTGGATGCGGTCTGTCATAAATGTATTAAATTAGCTACTCCACTGTTGTCCAGTGCGAAAAGTTACATTTTTCAGGACAGGAGTAGATCTACCTCTACCTTTTTACACTTAAACACTTTGAATGGGAGTGTGGTTTTAGTATTAACATACATTCCACCAGATGTGTTCTAACTAAGGAGACAAACTTTAAAAACATGAATGTCTTAAAGACAATGAAAGAAATAAACAACTTTTCTGATAGGCAGCTCTCTATGTGGCATCAATATTAGTCAGAAACATTCATTCTAGAGTCAAAATTGACTACAAAATGTAAATAGTATAATTTTGGTCATAAAGTCAGTCTCGTCCAAAACTGAGGTTTGTAATTTAGTTTGTCATTACATACTTGGAGGGTTGGGTTTTCATTTCGACAATGCTCACTAACACAGGATACACAGCTGTGGTGATTGTGCTCTATCCAATTCCACCTCCAGAACACACATACAGTGAGACCGACCTGCCCGGCAGCGCAGCACACTGTTTACATAAGACAAAGCGTTGTCACAGTGCCAAAATGAAATGGCACTGCAATGGATAGCTGCCATTTTACAGGGTCCTGAGAAATTCTGCTATTTAGTGTGTTTTTGCTGTTCTTTTGTTATGCAGTACCAGTCAAAAGTTTGGGCGCACCTACTCATTCAAGGGTTTTTCTTTATTTTTACTATTTTATACATTGTAGAATGATAGTGAAGACATAAAAACTATGAAATAACACATATTGATTCATGTAGTAACCAAAAAAAAGTGTTAAATCAAAATATATTTTATATTGAGATTCATCAAAGTAGCCACCCTTTCCCTTGATAGCTTTGCACACTCTTGGCATTCTCTCAACCAGCTTCATGAGGTAGTCACCTGGAATGCATTTCAATTAATGCGTCTTTCTCTTTTTTGTTTACTATATGATTCCATATCTGTTATTTCATAGTTTTGATGTCGTCACTATTATTCTACATTGTAGAAAATAATCAAAATAAAGAAAAACCCTTGAATGAGTAGGTGTCCAAACTATTGACTGGTACTGTTTATCTAGGAATGTTCGAAAAACATGTGGTGCTGAATCCAGACCCTTTTCTCTCCAATATTCTCCTAATTCTGAGATATTTGGATGCCATTTTCATGATCTATACAGGGACCCAGGAAGAACTTTTGGAATTTCATTCTTATCTTAACTCTATGAACGTACACCTTCATTTCACATTAACTATGATCTATCACAAATCAGTTTTCATGATGTGATGGTTAAGGACAAAACCACCTCCTCTACAGATTTCTATAAGAAACCTACGGACAGGAATACCCTCCTTAGAGGTGACAACTTTAATACACATCCACTTATTAAAAGTCTCCCTATAAGTCAATTCAGTCACAGAAGAATATGCAGCTCTGATTGCCTCTTACCAGAAACAGACCACGGACCTCAACACAAAGGTTTAAGGAAAGGGGGTATGAAGACAATTGGGTAAAACATGCCAATTATCTTTTTGAAGGAAAAACACAGTTGGAAAGCCTTCAACCAAAAGAAAAAGTGGAACATGTCCCCTCATGCTTTACCCAATACTCACCACTGGGGAAGGCTTTTAAGGACATTATCAGGAAGCATCGGTACAGTACTGATACTGACCCACAATTGAAACCCATTTTTATGACCCACGTATGGTCCTTAAAAGACCCCCAAACATGAGACATTGTGGTTAAATCTCATTACACACCACAGAAAAGGGAAACTTTCTTGGAAAAGGTTCCCGGAGGTTAATTAGAAATGTGGCCAATGTGCTCAATGCAGCTTCACGTACAAATGTAACTCATTTACCCACCCCCACACAGGATTTAAGATCAAAGGCCTGATTTCCTGCATGTCCACCAATGATATTTACATGTTGAAATGTCCTCGTGGTCTGTCTCATGTAGGGAAAACCCATAGAAGCCTTTGTTTCACTTCGAAAATGTGGAGATCAGGTTATGTAGATCTGTAGGGAAAAAATATAATTTAATCCCATATTAGATAACATTTTAAGGTAGCAAAATGTGAAAAAAGTTCAAAAGTGGTTTAGACTTTCTACAGGCACTGTATGTGAGATTGCTGTTACATTGAACGCTGAGCTGTAGTCAACACCCCTTGTGCCTTCCAAGCTCATCACTAAGCTAAGGGCCCTGGGACTGAACACCTCACTCTGCAAATGGATCCTGGAATTTCTGACGGGCCGCCCCCAGGTGGCGAGTGTAGGCAACACTACATCCGCCATACTGACCCTCAACACAATTGCCCCTGGTGCTTAGTCCCCTCCTGTACTCCCTATTCACCCACAGCTGTGTGGCCGTAAAGGAAATGGAGAGGAGAGCACGCCCCCATTCACACTGATAGAGATGTAGAGGAGCGGGTCGAGACCTTCATGTTCCACAGTGTCCGCATCACTAAGGAACAATCATGGTCCACACACACCAACACAGTCGTGAAGAGGGCACGACAAAACCTCTTCCATCTCAGGAGGCTGAAAAGGTTTGGCATGGGCTTTAGAATTACAGTTGCAGGAACAGGCATGGTGCTTGAGACAACTGAGCAGGGGTATTGAGCTCTTACCCTGTGATGTCTAAAAAAAATATAGGTGAACCTTCCAGAAAGACAACCATCTCAATAGCACTCCACCAATTAGGACTACGTGGTAGAGTTGCCAGACAGAAGCCACTCCTCACTAAAAGGCAAATGACAGCCCTTTTGCAGTTTGCCAAAAGGCACCTAAAGACTCTCAGACCATGAGAAACAAGATTATCTGGTCTGATGAAACCAAGATTGAACTCTTTGGCCTGAATGTCAAGCGTCACGTCTGGAGGAAACCTGACCCCATCCCTATGGTGAAGCATGGTGGTGGCAGCATCATGCTGTGGGGATGTTTTTCAGCGTCAGGGACTCGGAGACTAGTCAGGATCGAGGCAAAGATGAACGGAGCAAAGTACAGAGAGATCCTTGATGAAAACCTGTTCCAGAGTGCTCAAGAACTCAGACTGGGGCAAAGGTTCACCTTCCAACAAGACAACAACCCTAAGCACACAGCCAAGACAACACAGGAGTGGCTTCGGGACAAGTCTCTGAATGTCCTTGAGTGGCCCAGCCAAAGCCAGGACGTGAACCCAATCAAACATCTCTGGAGAGACCTGTAAATAGCTGTGCAGCGACGCTCCCCATACAACCTGACAGAGCTTGAGAGAATCTGCAGAGAAGAATAGGAGAAACTCCCCAAATACAGGAGTGCCAAGCTTGAAGCATCATACCCAAGGAGACTCAAGGCTGTAGTCGCTGCCAAAGGTGCTTCAACAAAGTACTGAGTAAAGGGTCTGAATAGTTATGCACATGTGAGTTGTGTTTTTTTAACAAAAATGTCTTAAAACTGTTTTTCTTTGTCATTATGGGCTATTGTATGTAGATTGACGAGGACATGTTTTTTTTTATTATTCATTCTAGAATAAGGCTGTAACCTAACAAAATGTGGAAAAAGTCAAGGGGTCTGAATACATTCCAAAGGCAAATTTACCCGACGGTGTGGATGAAATAAAAAGAGGTTGGCTGGCCGGGAAGAACTCAGTCTCACACCAGCAGATTACCACTTAATCTAGCCCAAACAGATTGTGTGAGCAAATGTCACGTTGTGAATACAAATACACTGATATTATCAGATAACATCCTACCAGAAGATTTATTTTACTGTTTGAGTACCTGCAATATTTTTTGGGGGAAGTACACTCCATTGGGGGAAAAATTTTTAGAATACAATTTTTTTTTATAAAATTGGGTTTATCTATAGGCCTGTGCAACAGGGTAGAACACTGTCTAATTTATCATCAGGTTATATTATATCGTGGAACACAATCTTAAAAAAGGCAGTAACCTCAGAATTGGCACTTGCTTGTAAACTCATCAAAAAAAATGTACGTCCTCTCAAATGTCAACTGCGTTTATTTTCAGCAAACTTAACATGTGTAAATATGTGTATGAACACAACAAGATTCAACAACTGAGACATAAACTGAACAAGTTCCACAGACATGTGACTAACAGAAATGGAATAATGTGTCCCTGAACAAAGGGGGGGTCAAAATCAAAAGTAACGGTCAATGCAGCTGGTGGCCACACCAGATACTAAGTACTGCAGTGCATCTCCTCCTCATGGGCTGCACCGGATTTGCCAGTTCTTGCTGTGACATGTTACCCTACTCTTCCACCAAGGCACCTGCAAGTTCCCGGACATTTCTGGGAATGCCCTAGCCCTCACCCTCCGATCCAACAGGTTCCAGACATGCTCAATGGGATTGAGATCCGGGCTCTTCGCTGGCCATGGCAGAACACTGACATTCCTGTCTTGCAGGAAATCACGTACAGAACGAGTAGTATGGCTGGTGGCATTGTCGTCCTGGAGGGTCATGTCAGGATGAGCCTGCAGGAAGGGTACCACATGAGGGAGAAGGAGGAGGTCTTCCCTGTAACGCACAGCATTGAGATTGCCTGCAATGACAACAAGCTCAGTCCGATGATGCTGTGACACACCGCCCCAGACCATGACGGACCCTCCACCTCCAAATCAATCCCGCTCCAGAGTACAGGCCTCAGTGTAACACTCATTTCTTCAACGATAAACGCAAATCCAACCATCACCCCTGGTGAGACAAAACCGCGACTCGTTAGTGAAGAGCACTTTTTGCCAGCGACGGTGGGTTTGTGCCCATAGACGACGTTGTTGCCGGTGATGTCTGGTGAGGACCTGCCTTAAAACAGGTCAACAGGTCATGATCATTTGAAATGGGGATCAATTTGGAGAGTTGAAAGCAAACATTTTCAGGATACAAAACAAAATGTATTTTATATACAGTCGTTCAATTTAGTTTATTCTGCCTGTTCTTCGGAATTTTCCAAAATCGATTCACAATTCCGCATTGAACACTGCATGGTAATGAGTTACAGCCATGACATCTGTTTGGAGAGTAGGCCTATGCTTAATGATTCTGATGAAAATATGCTCTGTCTGAATCAAACTCATGTTCTTGCATATTTTTGGTGTGGAACATGTATGTTTCGGGAGGTTATAGCCTTTTCTAAATTGCACTAGCAGTTTTCGAAAATATGATTAAGTGGAAAATAGATGGGACGCAATTATTACAAAACTGCAGCTCGTTGTTCGAACACATTTTTCCTACTTCAATCAACCAGTCAACTTTGAATTACTGGTAAATCTGTCGTCATTTAGCAAGGAATGTAGCTTGTGTATCCCTAACATTTAGTTTTTGTATTTTTGTAGACCTAACGGGAGCTTGTGCCCACATAGCACGCGTGTGTGTAGGGAGCGGTCGGAAACGCAATTGAGGTAATGAGACATGGAGGGGAAAGGGAATATAGGGAGAACTGTCCAATGCTTGGCATGGTTTATTTTTTGCTGTGCCCCACAAATGCACATGTACAAACGGAACACTAGAGTAAAACATTTTTTTTACTTTGTCTTCAAGACAAAATGACACTTGCCCGTTCGGACAGCCACAAAGCACATTCCACCAAATAGTTTTACAGTGTTGGAAATGTTTTTTCATCTCTGATTGAAGATCTAGCTTTGATGTCCATTCAGAGTACTCATGCCCATCCCTAACAGGATGCACAGACTGAGGCAGCTGGACATTTTTTAATGGAGCATATGTTTGTGGCAGGCAAAAAAATTGACATTACAACAATAAGGTGGCTGGCTGATAGACACAGTATGTGAATTAAACATTATGATTGCTGTTAAAATGGCTAGTCTAGCTGTTAGATAGCTAGGTTGGCTAGATGGCTCGAACAGCTGTGCTGGGATGACGTCAGGGTAAACATATCTTCAGGTCTTGGCAGGTCACATGATCAGACCAACTCAGCGCTACCCAGAGAAAGCTTTATGAAGTGGAGATAGGACTGCTTGTGCCTTAGGCTACGCCTGTCTATTGCCAGAATATTCCAACCTGTTTGTATTCAGCGGTAAGTACATCTGAAGAACCCAACGGGTCAGAACGCACTGATGCCCTCATCAGGGAAACGTGGAGCCGGCGCGGAATACGGATATTTCGTCCTCATGCTAGTTAGCAAAAGCCAGAGCAGCCATTTTGGGATGGCACATCGCAACGAACAACAGGATAGTGATCCAATAAAGGTTCCTTTGTTACTCAACACAACGTTTTACATGCCTAGCAAGTGGACGAAAAAGGCAGTTTAATTAAAAACTAGCTGAATTTAAATTCTCGATTTGTCAGTTGGGATAATTCGGAGTACAGCAACGTCTTGCATCTCTGGAATGAGGTACGTTTTCAAGCCATATCCCACACCGGCTCCGCGTTTCCCTGATGATGGCATCAGTGCGTTCCGACCTGTAGGCTTCTTCAGATGTACTTACTAATGAATAAACACAGGTCGGAATATTCTGGCTGATCCTGTACAGTAAAGTGCTAGACAAGCCCAAGGCAACACATTTTAGTTGCTTTGATGCACAATACTAAATCTATAGTACAGTGGTTCTTCCTTTAAAAGTGGAGTCGTACTACAGCACAACTTGCGGGGTGTCGCAGAATTCTATGGCACGTTGTTTAACTGTCAGCCATTGTTGCCATTAATGCTAGTTACTGCTAGTTTGACAACCAGAGGGCATCTTTGAGAAGCTAAGTCATTGAAATGACATGGAGCTGTTGGTCTAAGAAAGTCCTGTTTATTGTAGCTGTTTTTGCGTAACTTACCTATTGGCAACGTCATCCATGTCTTTAAATACAGTCAAGCATTTTTGTTATAAAACAAACTAACAAAGGGTCAAATTAATATTTTTCATTTATTTAACGAGGCAAGTCATTAAATAATGAATAAACTGGGCTTCTCGGGGTCAAGTCCATGCTCTGTCACAGCCGGCTGCGACCGGGAGACCCATGGGGTGTCACACAATTGGCCAAGCGTTGCCTGGGTTAGGGTAGGGTCTGGCCGGCAGGGATGTCCTTGTCCCATCGCGCACTAGTGACTCCTGTGGCGGGCCGGCCGGCCGAAGTGCACGCTGACACGGTCGCCAGGTGTACAGTGTTTCCTCTGACACATTGGTGTGGCTGGCTTCCGGATTAAGTTGGCATTGTGTCAAGGAGCAGTGCGGCTTGGTTGGGTTTCGGAGAATGCACGGCTCTTGACCTTCGCCTCTCCTGAGTCCGTACAGGAGTTGCAGTGATGAGACAAGACTAACTACCAATTGGATACCATGAAATTGGGGAGAAAAAAACAGGGGTGAAAAAATAATAATGAATAAACATGTCGGCTAACATATTGGCTGTACCTGTCTGGGCTAGGGTGCAGTATTTTCACGGCCGGATGAAAAACGTACCCAATTTAAACAGGTTACTACTCTGGCCAAGAAACTAGAATATGCATATTATTAGTAGATTTGGATAGAAAACACTGAAGTTTCTAAAACTGTTTGAATGGTGTCTGTGTATAACAGAACTCATATGGCAGGCAAAAACCTGAGAAAAATCCAAGCAGGAAGTGGAAAGTCTGAGAATTGTAATTCTTCTTTTGATTCTCTATCGAAACTACAGTATCTGTGGGGTGACGTTGCACTTCCTAAGGCTTCCATTGGCTGTCAACAGCCTTCAGAAAGTGGTTTGAGCATTCCCCTGTCACTGGGCAGAGTATAGGAGCTCAGTTACTGAGTGGTCTGCCTGGCAACAAAGGGATTGGATATGCGCGGTCACGCGAGCGCGCCGTTCCTTCTTCTTCTTCTTCTTGAATGAATATGCTATTGTCCAGTTGGAAAACTATCGCAAATTTACATAAAAAATACCATAAAGATTGATTTTAAACAGCGTTTGACATGCTTCTAAGTACGGTAATGGAACATTTTGACTTTTCATCTCTCGTTCTGCGTGTCTGGATTTACGCTCGCACCTCATGCCTTTGGAAATCCAGAAAATCACATTGTAGGATTTTTTATGAATTTATTTGCAAATTATGGTGGAAAATAAGTATTTGGTCACCTACAAACAAGCAAGATTTCTGGCTCTCACAGACCTGTAACTTCTTCTTTAAGAGGCTCCTCTGTCCTCCACTCATTACCTGTATTAATGGCACCTGTTTGAACTTGTTATCAGTATAAAAGACACCTGTCCACAACCTCAAACAGTCACACTCCAAACTCCACTATGGCCAAGACCAAAGAGCTGTCAAAGGACACCAGAAACAAAATTGTAGACCTGCACCAGGCTGGGAAGACTGAATCTGCAATAGGTAAGCAGCTTGGTTTGAAGAAATCAACTGTGGGAGCAATTATTAGGAAATGGAAGACATACAAGACCACTGATAATCTCCCTCGATCTGGGGCTCCACGCAAGATCTCACCCCGTGGGGTCAAAATGATCACAAGAACGGTGAGCAAAAATCCCAGAAGCACACGGGGGGACCTAGTGAATGACCTGCAGAGAGCTGGGACCAAAGTAACAAAGCCTACCATCAGTAACACACTATGCCGCCAGGGACTCAAATCCTGCAGTGCCAGACGTGTCCCCCTGCTTAAGCCAGTACATGTCCAGGCCCGTCTGAAGTTTGCTAGAAAGCATTTGGATGATCCAGAAGAGGATTGGGAGAATGTCATATGGTCAGATGAAACCAAAATATAACTTTTTGGTAAAAACTCAACTCGTCGTGTTTGGAGGACAAAGAATGCCGAGTTGCATCCGAAGAACACCATACCTACTGTGAAGCATGGGGGTGGAAACATCATGCTTTGGGGCTGTTTTTCTGCAAAGGGACCAGGATGACTGATCCGTGTAAAGGAAAGAATGAATGGGGCCATGTATCGTGAGATTTTGAGTGAAAACCTCCTTCCATCAGCAAGGGCATTGAAGATGAAACATGGCTGGGTCTTTCAGCATGACAATGATCCCAAACACACCGCCCGGGCAACGAAGGAGTGGCTTCGTAAGAAGCATTTCAAGGTCCTGGAGTGGCCTAGCCAGTCTCCAGATCTCAACCCCATAGAAAATCTTTGGAGGGAGTTGAAAGTCCGTGTTGCCCAGCGACAGCCCCAAAACATCACTGCTCTAGAGGAGATCTGCATGGAGGAATGGGCCAAAATACCAGCAACAGTGTGTGAAAACCTTGTGAAGACTTACAGAAAACGTTTGACCTGTGTCATTGCCAACAAAGGGTATATAACAAAGTATTGAGATAAACTTTTGTTATTGACCAAATACTTATTTTCCACCATAATTTGCAAATAAATTCATAAAAAAATACTACAATGTGATTTGTCTGTCATAGTTGAAGTGTACCTATGATGAAAATTACAGGCCTCTCATCTTTTTAAGTGGGAGAACTTTGGTGGCTGACTAAATACTTTTTTGCCCCACTGTATGTACTCAGAATATTGAAAAATGTGCTTTCTCCGTAAAGCTATTTTAAAATCTGACACAGCGGTTGCATTAAAGAGAAGTATATCTACAATTCTTTCAATAACTGTTTTAATTTTATCAACGTTTATGATGAGTATTTTTGTAAATTGATGTGCTCATTCACCGGCGGGTTTGGTGGGAATACATTTTCTGAACATCACGCGCCAATGTAAAATGGGGTTTTTGGATATAAATATGAACTTTATCGAGCAAAACATACATGTATTGTGTAACATGAAGTCCTATGAGTGCCATCTGATGAAGATCAAAGGTTAGTGAATATTTTAGCTGTATTTTTGGTTTTTGTGATGCATGTCCTTGCTTGGAAAATGGCTGTGTGGTTTTTCTTGTGAAGTTCATGTCCTAACATAATCTAATTGTATGATTTTGCCGTAAAGCCTTTTTGAAATTGGACAATGTGGTTAGATTAACGAGAAGTTTATCTTTAAAATGGTGTAAAATAGTTCATTGTTTGAGAAAATGAAATTGAGATTTTTGCTGTTATGTATTTCGCGCAATGCTATTTCACTGGCTGTTGATAGTGTGTACCGCGGGTGGGATGCTAGCCCATAGAAGTTAAGATGTGTTGGTATCTGTACTGATGGCGCTGTTGGAATCGGCTAAACTTTGAACATTGAGATATTAAATGAATGATAGGAAATGAAAGAGACTGGGTTATGTTAGAAGTTAATGGTTCTCAGAAGAAAGAAGAAGGCTGGTTTCTGGGTCAGAGTAGTAACCTGTTTAAATTGGGTACGTTTTTCATCCGGCTGTGAAAATACTGCCCCCTAGCCCGGATAGGTTCAATCTTGCGGAATACCTACGATGAGAAATTGGCTAAATTTCCAACAGGAAAAAGTATTTTGGGTTGAAGATACTAGGCTAAATGCCAAGGGAATGGATTTTAGAGGTAACACATTTAAATTATATGACGGAACACTCATTGCAAATGCAGAAGGCCTTAGGGTTTGTCTAAATAATTAGACAGTTTGTGGTTTTATTTTTAAATACATTTACATTTGATGTCGTCTTATTCTGGAATGGGATTCTAGAATGGACGAAAGGGTGGAGGGGTCACGATGAATTAGCGAGGAATTAGCATTAGGGTACCAAACTTAAAATGAACTTACATTTTTTTTATATGGTATGACGGTTATGGAGAATCATGGGGAAAAGGAGACCAGTGAATCGTTAGACTCGGTGGAGAGATAATATCGCCGTGATGTGGGATTTATTGGAAGGAGTCTTTTCAATTCAGTTAAAATGGGTATGCAGGAGGATGAAATGTTTTGAAGAGGTATTTAAATGGTTTCCAAAGGACAGGGAAAGTAAGGGAGAGGAAACATTTTAATGGTGACGAAAGCCCTGAATATAAAAAATTCCTAATGAAGAATGATCAACTTCATTAGGAATTAAATTGAAGGGGGGTTTCAGCATAAAATTCATGAGAAACACCATTCTCTATCCAAATTGTACCATTACTTTAGGAGATTATTATTATTCCTGTAGGGAGTTATAAAGAGTGGTAATTCTAAATTGTTTATTTTTGATTTACTGTAACATGTTTTTTTTTTATCACGTGTTTGAAAGGGGTAAATTACCAGTTCCCTGAGGTCCTGGTCTTCGGGGAACTTATACAGTGGTACTGTGTTCAGGCTGCATATACAGTAGAAAGGGAAATATATGTTAATAAGGGATGCCAGTAACTTCAAATGGACTGTGAAATATGCATTGCCATCTTCATGATCTGGTAACCATCCTAGAGGTCGCCAGTAGAATAAGAGAGTATGGACTCGTTTAGAAAATGTTTTTTAGCAGTAACATTATGTTATGTTTTTTGGACATTTGTCTTAGAGGTGGTATAAAGAAAAGGTTAATGTCGTAATTCGACAGTCAATGATTGTCTAATTTCCTGAAACAGAAATGTAAGGAACTTAACTGTTGTCATGATGTGTTTTTTGTTGTTGTTGAAGTTATCAAGGAAGGTGACATCAGATCGTGTTTCAATGCATGGTAGAAATAATTTGACCATAGACAGTGTGTCAACCTCAATACCCTCCCTAACCGGCTGAAGAAAAAGCGTCAAAGGCGTGCTATGAGAGACAATGACTTTTACCACTCCTATCTGAGTCCGAGCCATAAACCAGGGCCGGGGTGCTGAGAGCGCGTGTGGAGTGCGCGTAAAGAGAGAGAACAAGCTCAGGTGAGAGACTCATGTATCTGGAAAAAACGGAAGTATCTAATTGGATATTAAAATCGGGACATTATCAAGGGCCATGAAATGTGACAGGCAAAAGTTACATGTGCAGTTGGGAAAATTAACTGTAAACGATATCTGAAGAAGACACGCTAAAATGATAAGTGCCGGGTGAAGGACGGGGGGAGGGTGGTATACGACCTGCTAACTATTTAAACTGAAAATGCATTGAGATACTGATTTTTCTTTACCAGGCCACTCATGACAGGAAATCGGGGACAAGGGGGGGCTGTAATGAGAAGAATTATGACCGGCAATAAAAGGTTGTTTATAAATGTGTGTTCTAACAGGGATGTGTGCGGAGTTGATAAGCTGGAATTGGAGTCTTAGTCCCAAAGTAAGCACTGAGGTCAGTCATTCTAAATTCGGGTTGGATAAGTGATAAAACGTTTTCGTTGTGATTGGAATACTGCGAGAGAGAATGGCTAAAGTACCATGGGGGGGCTGGGGCGCAGCTAACAGTTATGTGGCCGAGAGAATTTCCAGAAACTTCTCTCTAAGTGTCATCGTGAGGGGAGGTAATTTGTGTGGGACTCACTGGATGATAGGTTGGGACTAACATGAAAGTTTTTTTTTTGACCCTGTATTCAGAGTTTTTATGTTAGATCGCATCAATGAGTGGTGCTGAGTTATTAAACATGTACTTTGTTTCTCTTTTCAAGTCAATATGTTTTTAGGTTTCGTGGAACATGAGGGTGTTCATCGCTCCAGAGGAGGGAATGATGTGTATTGACTATTTGATTTGAGAAGGTGTTAATATGTTTGTAAATGTAGAAAATGCATTAGGAGTATCATTCCATTCCCAGAGACTGAATATTGTTGCAGGAGATAGCTCATAGAAGGTGAGCAGATAACTGTACACAATATGGGGATTTAATTGAACGTTACAGATAATGGTGAAAGTAGCAGAGATAGTGTTGTCTTTTCAGACACTATTGTCAACTTTCAGTAATGAGTTTGTCACAGAACGCATAACACTTGAAAGAATAGCAACCGATCCCTGTATACAGGAGGCCACATCGCCAGAAGGGAAGTTTGCTGTGATAATAGCATCGCATCTCTTGCAGAGTGTGATTAAGAAACATGTGACTCAGAGTTTTGTACGGTTGGATATTCTTCCAACGCCACTAATCTCTCCCCCATTTCTGACAGCTAGTAAACACTTGACATACCTCCCAGTAGATTGGGACTGAACCACAGTAAATGGTAAGTGTCAGAAGGTGGCTGCTTATCAACAATTGGGACCCAAAGTCTACACTGTAACAAGAGTGTTTACAAACGGGTGGGGGATAGATCGGCCTTGGGATGAGAGATGCGTACCTAACTTGAGCACAGGGATGTATTATCCGCAGGTACCAACTGTAGTAGAATACAGGAGGTCATTGGAGATGTATTGTGAGACTATAGTCATGGGCCATGTTGGAAGTAGCAAGGGTTACTTTTGTAACATTGTTGGTATATCAGTAATGACGACTCATGTCACATGGATTGGTTAGTGGTAACTGGGGGACCGATGGGAGGACAGGGGATGCTGTTATTCAAATATCAAAAATGATGTTGTCAGGATTAACCCATGTGTTACAGTGTGCATATCCTCAGGTGGAACCAAGATTTAACCAAGGGCACGGGCTGAATTCGGGAGATTGAGTGTACATCAAGAGATACCAGGCGGGGGTGATTCCACTGTAAGACATACAGATGGTTGGGTCTGGGAACTACTATAAACATCATAGTTGGATTGGGGTTTAGCTGCTTTATGGGTTAAGGCATCATATGATAGAGGATAGCGGGGTAATTGTACTGTGAACAAAATGTTGAAGGCATTGATATAAAAGCAGATACAGTGCCGAGTTCCCTCAAGAGGATGGAACGTGGATTAGGGATACGCACTTGCATATCAGGTATTCGTGCCTATCAGGTGAAATGGAGAAGATGGGGAACAAAGTGAAAATGACATGACTTGGAAACAGTTCTCGGAACCTGGGGCCTAAAGGGGAAGACTGGGTGAAAGCATGAGGAAGCTTTTTAGAGCTTTCCTTTTTGTGGAACCCAGCAGGAAATTATCCTGGAGGCATAGAGTCAGGTGACGGGAGAGTGGGAATTGTCATGGTTTCAGACTTTGGTTTTCATGGATATATAAATATGCATAGATAATCACATTGTTAATACTGTTATGTTTTATGTTTTTTTTGTTGCTTTCCAAGTCTTGCGCTATCACTCTCTTAGGAATCAGAAGGGGGAAGTGGAGAAACCACAGCCGCTCCATCTGCCATCGAAAGACCGCAGATTCAGCTGGAATGGCATTTTGTTATGTGATGATAGATGGGAATAAAATTGTGTGATCATAGTACAGAGGCCATAAGTCTCTTACATATGTAAACCTCCTGGTGACTGGTTGTTCATTGTTTGTTTATTTGTTAGTTTGTTTAATTCATGTTTTATAATCATTTGTTAGTTTTTTTATTATCATTGTTTATATATTTAAGTAATTTCCAAGTTTATGTAAAGTGAACATTAGGATGCTATTGTTCAAGAGGAAGGACTGTTGGAATCGGCTAAACTTTGAACATTGAGATATTTAATGAATGATAGGAAATGAGTTATGTTAGAAGTGAATGGTTCTCAGAAGAAAGAAGGCGGCTTTGGAATGTGTTTGATGGAGGAGAGGAGATGTGTTGATACAGGGGAGACAGAGGAACATCTGTGTATTAGGTGAAAGAGAGGTTGAGGTCAGGAGGTGAGGACAGATTCTCTTAAGAGAGTAATAAATGTTTGGAATCCTGTTACGCTCTTTATAGCTTCCTGTAGAGCCATAAAATGTAAGGATTGGAGAGAAAGGGGAGTGTCTTAAGTAGGATGCATATAAACTGTGAAGTCTGAAATCTTTCAATCTTTCAGCTGTACAGAACCTTTGGGAAAGATTAAACTTGGTTAAAGCTTCTCTAGTGTCCGTGAGTTATTTTCTCTGAAAAATAAGAACCTAACAGCGCAAAAGCCATGACAGGGAGACATAGTGGAGTGGTAACACACGTGCAAGCAGTTGCTCTCGACACCACTTGGGTACGCTGCAGCATCCACCGAGAGGCTCTTGCTGCCAAGGGAATGCCTGACACCTTGAAAGACGTTTTAGACACTACAGTGAAAATGCAAGGCCCCTGAACTCTCGTGTATTTTCTGCACTATGAAATGATATGGGCAGCGACCATGTAACGCTTTTACAACATACAGAAGTGCGCTGGTTATCAAGGGGCAAAGTATTGAGACGAGTTTAAAGTTCTCTTTACTGACCATAATTTTCACTTGTCTGACCGCTTGCATGACGAGGAGTTTCTCACACGACTGGCCTATCTGGTTGATGTTTTTTCTCTCGCCTGAATGATCTGAATCTAGGATTACAGAGACTCTCCGCAACTATATTCAATGTGCGGGCCAAAATTGAGGCTGATTAAGAAGTTGGAGCTCTTCTCTGTCTGCATTAACGAGGACAACACACAGGTCTTTCCATAATTGTATGATTTTTTGTATGCAAATTAACTCAAGCTTACGGACAATGTCAAATGTGATATAGCGAAGCACCTGAGTGAGCTGGGTGCACAATTACGCAGGTACTTTCCCGAAATGGATGACACAAACAACTGGATTCGTTATCCCTTTCATGCCCTGCCTCCAGTCCACTTACCGATATCTGAACAAGAGAGCCTCATCGAAATTGCAACAAGCAGTTCTGTGAAAATGTTATTTAATCAGAAGCCACTGCCAGATTTCTGGATTGGGCTGCATTCAGAATATCCTGCCTTGGCAAATCGCGCAGTTAAGATGCTGACACCCTTTCCAACCACGTAACTATGTGAGAGTGGATTCTCGGCCCTCACTAGCATGAAAATTAAACACAGCACAGACTGTGTGTGGAAAATGATTTAAGACAGACTCTCTCCAATACAACCCAACATTGCAGAGTTATGTGCATCCTTTCATGCACACCCTTCTCATTAACCTGTGGTGAGTAATTCACAATTTCGATTAACAAATAAGGTTTTATATGTAAGATGGCTAAATGAAGAGTAAAATTAATGATTATTATATTATTATTTGTGCCCTGGTCCTATAAGAGCTCTGTCACTTCCCGCAAGCCGGGTTGTGACAAAAACTCACACTGATTCTTATCTTTAATAGATTTATCGTATAGTGTGTGTGTGTGTGTGTGTGTGTGTGTGTCAGGCTTACAATGATGGCAAAAAACAACATTTGAAAGTGCGCTGACCCTGATGCTAGAGGGGGTACGCAGCTGGAGGTTGAATGTTTGAAGGGGTACAGGACTATATAAAGTTTGGGAACCACTACTCTACAACATCCATAGAGTATGACCCTACCTCACACAAGAAGCATTGCAGGTCTTAATCCAGGCACTTGTCATCTCCCGTCTGGACTACTGCAACTCGCTGTTGGCTGGGCTCCCCGCTTGAGCCATCAAACCCTTGCAACTTATCCAGAACGCTGCAGCCCACCTGTTGTTCAACCTTCCCAAGTAACCCCACTGGCTTCCAGTTGAAGCCATTACAAGACCATGGTACTTGCCTACGGAGCAGCAAGAGGAACTGCCCCTCCTTACCTTCAGGCTCTGCTCAAACCCTACACCCCAACCCAAGTACTCCGTTCTGCTACCTCTGGACTCTTGGTCCTCCCACCCCCATGGGATGGCAGCTCCCGCTCAGCCCAGCCAAAGCTCTTCTCTGTCCCGGCACCCCAATGGTGGAGAAAACTTCCCCCTGAAGCGAAGACAGTAGAGTAGAGGTCTTCACGGATCTACCCGAACCTGATTACCCAAGATCTGACTGGGTCGGATCCCACATTTCAATGCAGCAACTAAATAATTCTCAAATTCATTAGAGGCTAATTAATTGAGTCTATATACCAAATGTGGAGTCAATCTGATTTACTGTGCATGAGAGTATTTGTTGCATTAGCATATGTGCTAATGTGCATCTATAGCTACAATGAGGTCACATTTGAATGCAGAAACTATTCTTTCTCAAAACCATTAAAAACTGATGTAATGAGTCTAAATACAAAATATGGAGTGAATCTGACAGATTCAGTTGATTGAGCATTAGCGTTACATATGCCAAGAATGAGTTGTTAATGGATTATTAGTTTTTTTTGCGATATCAATACAAAATTCAGTGTGGGTCATCTTAAGGACATCCATTATAGCGATGACAAGTTAAGTTTATAGGCCACGTAAAATCTGATTTTTGATTAGTCTAAGTTAAGACATGTACCATGGACCACCATTCCAAATGTGGTGTCATTTGGTCTTATGGTTAATGAGAAGAAGATTTCTGAAGTATTTTTAGCATATTGTAGAATATGGATCTGCTGGTATAGTGTGGCCATCTTTGAATGCAATGTTATTTTCTCAAACTCTTTAGGGACTATTGTGATGACGACTGCCAGTGGTGTAAAGTATTTATGTAAAAATACTTTAAAGTACTATTTAAATAGTTTTTGGGGGTATATGTCCTTTTCTATTTATATTTTTGACAACTTTTACTTCACTACATTCCTAAAGAAAATAATGTACTTTTTACTCCATATATTTTCTCTAACACCCAAAAGTACTAGTTACATTTCAAATACTTAGCAGGACAGAAACATTTTCCAATTCACACACTTATCAATAGAACATCCCTGGTCATCCCTACTGCCTATGATCTGGTGGACTCACTAAACACAAACACTTTGTTACTGGGTGACTTTCACTTGAGTCATTTTCTATCAAGGCATCTTTACTTTACACCACTGATCAGTGCAAATACCACATTTGGAGCAAATCTGACTTTTAGTCCATGAGAAGATATTTTGTTGCAAATTTTATGCATTAGCATTAAAAGTGAAAAAGTGAATTTTTGATAGTTTCCTTATTTTGTAAGATATCAGTGCCAAACTTAACATGGTTCATCGTGGTAATGGCTTTGATGACCCCAAAAAGTGTCAAGTTGATAAGCCATCGTGGAGTGGCTTTACAAATAATTTAAATTGACAAGCCAAATGTGAATTTCTGAATTATCAATAAACCTTAACATAGTTTGAGAAAAGCTAAGGGATTGGTTAAGAGATGTACCATGGGCCTTCATACCGAATGGTGTTATTTGGACTTATTGTTCATGAGAAGAAGTTTTTCCAAAAAGTTAACAATCTATGATTGAGTTATTTGGCCATGTCAAAGAAAAAATTATAATAAAAACACAGAGAATAAAAATAGGTTTCACAGCTTTGCTGTGAAATCCTAATAAACAACATAATGCATTCGGTAGCAAGCAAAAAATTATGATCTTCAATCTAAAAAGCAATTACATGAGAGGACATCTCATCAGAAATGCCCGGTCCCCATTCGTTCTTATTAAGCATACATGTGAAAACAGAGCTAAATGAAAGATACAAATGCAGGGAAAACCTCTAGAGACTCACACACCATGCCTGGTCCTATGGATGTAATTATAATGCCAATACACAACAACTCAACCGCCTATTTATTTCAATTACAGTCAAGAACTATCCAACAAATGGTTTACATATGCAACAAGGTGCTACTGTTTTTATTATTCACTTTGTAGTCTGACTGCAGAGCTTCTTAGGGCAAAGAGAGAGAGAGACCAGCGACAGAGGCAAACCTTAGTGTCTTAGCCCTCTGTACTATAGAAATATGGCCACCTTCTGTGGACAATGTATGTAGGGCATTCACTAGGGGATTTAGTGAGAGGGAAACTTTGACTGAAATGTAGGGTGGCATTCCTCAATTTCCCATAACTGAAAAGTCCAGAAATATATATTTTTAAAGCCTTTTCTTACTGTATACATTCAAACTAACCTAATACTATTCTTGGCACGCAGGTATTTGAGTCTATTTTTAAATTGAGGGCACTTTGACAATTTTTATTTCGCTTGGCTCTAAAAATGCTCTGAAATTGCTAACAATTATTGTAGACTTAGGCTTTGAGTATTACATCCCAATTGCTTTTAATCGCCAGCACTCTGTGCAAGACAATAGCCTTGACCTTGAAAACTGCAGTTATTCAGACTTCAATGGAATAAATTGATCACATTCTCTCTGGAACATGTGCCGTTGCAGACCCATCCAAGTTTAGAATTATGACACTTATGTGGTATTGCCTCAATGTCACAACCTCACACTAGACAAGCAAACTCAACAGGCAGTTACTATGTATACAGGACATTGATAGGCTGGATGAATGTGTGCTTGTCATTCAAGTGTACTGCTCCTCACAGGGCATTTCTTACTGTATACACGTGTATACACGCATGCACACACAAACGCTACTCCAAGACACCTGATCAATAATGGAGACAAGAAAACATGTCTTGAAGTGTAAACATTTGACAATCATGATATCCATCATAAATAACTGATGAATGTGTAGTTTCTCACTGACAGCAGGGCATAAGTACACACTTTGTAAGTCTCACTGACAGTAGGGTTTACACTAAGTGAACACTGTTGTGGATGTGTCTGTCTGTTTGTTGGGTCAGATCCAAGGACGGAAATAGACGACTGCAGAGAGGAAGTTACACTACTTTACATACCATGTGCAGTCCTTAAACATTTCCATAAACCCAAAAGGGAGGTCAAATGTTGGTGGCTAAACGTTGGTGACTGTTATTTCTCATCTGAAGAAGGGAGTGTGGTCTAACGTGTGCGTTCCAACAACCTGCAGGTCACTTAAATCAGGTGTGCGTTTTTCTTATCTGCAGAAGGATGAAGAAACATTGAACCATTGGGAGGAGAATCTGTTGAGATGTTGACAATCAAACCCAAGTCATTTCCGGAGCCACCTTAATTATTCATTCCACACTTTGCCATACCAGTCAATTGACACATGTAAAAAAAAAAAAAGTAAAGACAACATTTAACTGTGGCATATTCAACACTGTACACACAGATATGAGTCATCATTTTACTTATCGCTTTTTACTTTAAAGCCCCATTTACTGTATACGGTATATACACAAATCAGCATTTATATAGCACAAGGCCATGCACTTCTTATTCACCAAAATGTAAACGTCATCTAGTCTCAGTGAAATGATGTCACCCCTTATTCCTTCCTGCTCCAAGGCTCTGAGTCAGAGAGCCAGTCTCATTCATTTGCCTGACAAACTAACTTCCCTGTTGCCATTTGAACCACAACACTGGTGCTCTATGGAGCTTCCTCCCTCCACCACAGAGGTTTTTCTGTTTGGCTTAGCTGAACGTCTAACAGGGTTCTCTAAGAGCGTTGGGCGTAATGTCTCCTGTGTGAAACAATGAACAAGGATGGAGGTAGCGTGTCCTTTAAAGTTAATGGCGGCAACAAAGAGCAAGCGGAAGATAAGCAGGCTACTGTGAGGATAATTACAGCTTTGGGAGCGCCTGATAAAACGCACGTGGCAATTACACTACATTTTCATGGCTAATATAGAGAAAGTCATTAAGACTATAACAAAAAAACTAGTGGAATGAAATGTTGAAATGTCAGCATTTCTGCAGTTAGATTTTCCTAAATGAATAAACACCTTTGTATTTTAAATTGTGAAACATACAAACAATTTGGTTATCTATATTTCGTCCACGGCTTTTATTGATCATTTAAAATAATTAAAACAAAAGCACAGGGGGAAAATGTAATCTCTAACGAGCACAAATAAAAATTGTTATATTGAAATGAATGTCGGAGAATAAAAGCTACTTTACGGCTTTGATTCATCTGTGGAGTGCAGACCAATTAAAAATAATGGCACATAAAATTACTCACTGGGAATTTGGCATTTATAAAATAATGAATCTGGTTCTCCCATCCTAGTCAACAGTTCAGAGTCATTTTGGATCCCCTTTTACCCTGGAACTCTCATTTGGAATCACTGAGCTATTCGCCAAGTACTGCTCTGTGATAACCGAGTATTGCTTTTGTGTACAACACAAAGTAAATCTACAGTTTGAGATTTTTTTTAAAACGTGTGCTTGCGTAAGGTGACCGTACCCCATTATGGCACCATTTGGTCCATTCAAATCTCTCTGTTATGGGATAAGTGCAATCATGCATTCCTAAAGTACACACACTGGACGAGGGCAACTCTGCACACATCCAATACTTTATCAAGGCGTCCGTCCGCAAAGCACAAGCTTCGATATCTGTCCCATTATCATAAACAAGTCAATAAGAGGCTGGTTGACAGCTCTTCAGACAACAGGATCAATCAGCCTCCCCATATGGAAAAGATGTATTTGGCAGCAAATACACTTACAAGGTTCAGAGAATATTCTTGTAATATCGGACTTGGGTGGGTAACATTTAGACATAACAGAAATGTTGAATGTATTGTATAAAAAGCATACAAGACATGTAAGCTAAACATTTTAAGGGCTCACATACACAGGACATACGAATTTCAAAGTACTTGGATCATAGTAATAGCAACCTGTTGCATGTATTGTATAAAAAAATGAAAGACATACGAGACATGTAAGCTAAGCCTTCTAAGGTCTCATACACGGGACATACACATTTCAAAGCAATTGCATACCACCGTCGGAAGCCAATGACGCACGCAACGTCACACTTATTGAAGAAAGAAGCAAAGTCCGCCACGAGGAGGAGCAGGAGGAATGGGGAAAGCAGAATGAAGGGGAGGAGAGGAGGGACAGGAAGAGGAGGAGGAAAGCAGGAACAACTAATCTACACTAAATCTATTTAGTTAGTGGAGATCTCTCAACAATCATTCTCATGATAGCACATTAAAACCCTGGATGGAAGACCAAAGATAAGTAGATCAATCCAGTAGGAGGTGCTGCCCAGCCTTAACCATGGAAACTCATACCTGAAAATGTATATACAAATATTGTGCATTTCTTATAGTAATTGTCATGTTTTTTATATATTGATCTATAAAGGAAAGCATTTCCGTGTAGGAAATTCACCACAATCATGTATTCAATTGTGTATGTCATATCAGGCGTTTAAGTTAACACATACACAAATAAATAATTGAAATATATACACACACTAAAATATTTTATGCCATACAAGATTCATATTTGATTTATGATTTCTTTTCATTATGGGTCTAATAAGGTAGGAAAATACAGCCTCAGCAGCCCAGGCAGGTCATACCACTAATGTCATGCAGCAGACATCAAATCTAAGGTAATAGAGAAATCAAAATGATTCAGAAGAAATCCCATTTGTTTCTGTCCATTGTTCTTACAATGTGTGCAGCGATATAGACAAATCAAGACAGAAGTTTGAGAATACATAATTATACTGGAAGAGTGGATATGCTGTGGTAAAATGACGTAGTCAATCGTGATGTAAATCAATGTTCCGCTGTAGAACATTTACCTAAGAACAGAATCATCTTTAGACAACGCAAGACCACAAACACAGCTCTGTGAATAGGTAAGCAGCTCCCACACAGAGAGACACACACAAACACCCCGTACTGCCAAGTGCCTTCTGGGATCTTAAGCACTTAAAAATTCGTAACATATTGTACGAATTGGAATTCCTAATATATCACACAAATCGCAAAATTATATATATACACACACACACACACACACACACACACACACACACACACACATATCTTTCTTTTATTTGCAGGACGTAACGTATCCTGCGAAATGGATAACGTAGTACAGAATTGTGCACAGTTTTCAGAGACCGGTTTCAGTTAGTGAGCACTACTTTCAAAACTACTGCCCGAAATTATACAAAAGCTCTGGAGCATCACTAACACAAAATGTAGGAAACTCCTAACTGTGCTCTGCTGTACAGAAACAACATTCCCTGTCAGAGCACTGCCCCACGTACAAACACTACTACTGCACCCCTTCTCCACACACACACACACACACACACACACACACACACACACCAGTTTCCATTTCCCTACCTGTAGCCCTCGTCTCCTCAGAATGCTGGACTCGTCCATGCTACAGAGCTCCGGCTTGGCATGCCTCCCTACCGGCGCATAGCCATGCTGCACTGACTGACTGGCTGCCTATAGTCTCTCTCTCGGTCTCTCTCTCTCCTGCTCCCTCCTTCCCTGACGCCAACTCTGATCTTAGCAGCTGCTAAACACCAACATCAGAACTTATCTGATTGGAGGGGGGCAGTCAGCTGACACCTCCCTCTCTTGTTCCTCTTCTCGCCCCTCTGTAACTTCAGGACAGAGAGCACACAGTGTGTGTGTGTGAGAGAGAGAGAGACAGAGAGAAGCAGTGTGAGTGAATATGAATAAGTGTGTGGGGGAGAGGGAGTGAGTGAATGTGAGTGAGTCAGTACGTGAGAGAGAGGGAGGGGGAGAGAGAAGGGAAGAGAGACACAGAGGGAGCAAGGGAGGAAGTACTAATTCAGCATTGGGACTAAGGGGCGACTGGGTGCCCTAGCTGTGCCTCAGTCATTTCCACCCGAGCGGAGCAGCCACGCTCTTGTGGCGCCCTAAGTCACCATGAAACGTAAGTAGAGGATATCCTGCCCCGAACTGCTCTCCTCCTCTCAATTCAAACAATACAGTTGGCATCCTGTCCTGACCGCCTGTCCATCGGCAGAGAGCAGCCAGGGCTAAACGCTAAGTGGCCTCTACTGTTCAACGGCTTTTAAATTAGTAATTATTCCTCCAGTTTCTCTCTCCTGGGCAAAATATATCTGAAGGTCAGAGAGAGAAAGATGGAAGAGAGAGAGAGAGAGAGAGAGATGGAGAGAAAGAGGGGGACAGAGGGTGATGGGGGTGAGAGAGAGAAAGGGAGAGAGCGAGAGAGGGGGGTGTAGAAGAGAGATAGGGGACAAAAAGGGGCCGGGATTGAGCAAGAGAGTGTAAAAAAATATATTTAGATTTACAATAATAGGGGTGAGGCACTGCTGCTGCAGCTGCCCCAGGACTCCGTCCCTCATAGTGATATAATACTGCAGGTGGCTATTGTGGGGCTTTCCTCCAAAACAACAGTGCTGATTATTACCGTGCTGCTATCAAAAACAACTCCACTGCTTCAGTCAACTCCTCTACAACCAGTTGTAAACAGCACATACTGTAAGTGCATATCCACTTTCAATTTACAGTGATTTCATGCATTTCCGTCTTCTCTTCCCTGGCTGTCTCTGTTATAAGTTATATAAACTTCTAGGTACTCAGCAAGTAACCGACCGAGCCTCTTCTCCAATGCTATACCTCGCCGCTGTCGCAACACCACAGTCGCCCCGCTCTGAATTATTAGCATTTAGATCAATAGGTTGGTTTACGATTGCCATCATGCCAATTCCATCCGGCAATTTCACAGTCAGTTTCAGTCCTGTGTTTTTTTTGTTTTTGCTTCTCTCTTCTCTCCCCCCTTCCTCATTTCCATTTGCTGTGACTCTACTCTGTGAATATTAAGTAGCACCCCATACATTCTCCCAGTCTCCAACCAAGCTGAAATGATTTCTGTTATTGAGCATGGATGAGCGACAGCTAGTTGACTACCTATGGCTGAGGAGAGAGAAAAAAATGGTGTGAAAGGTCAGACAGGTGACTGCCATGTAAACTTTCCCCTCTGACCTCTGTTGAACAGAGCAGTGTTTCACTGAAGCTGGATGGCTAGTATTCTGTGCTGTTGCTGATGAGGAACAGAGAATTGAAAAGGGCAGCCGGCATTGGAGTAGTCGGACCTGTTTTTGTATTCATTCTTAAACCGTTCAAACCTCCACAGAAGGTGGATTCAAATGCAATTGTCTGGAAATTACTTCATTGACAAAAACGCAAAAGGCTACAGTGGAAGCAACAACTAACTTCCCGGCCACTCAGAGGACCCATATAATAAATCAGCCAGAGTCGAGCCCTATGGGGGGAAGTGAGCCCGGTGGGCATTGTGTGGGGATGCCCCTGCCACTGGCTCTGGGAGAAAGGGGCACTTGGCCACAGGCTTATCTCAACAGGAAGTCCTTGGGAGTTTCTGTATCTCATTTCCTCCTGGCAGGTGGGCAGCTAAGCCCGTTTCCTCGAGCGGTGAGGAGGCGAGAACGTAGAAAAGTGGAGGAGGGAGAGGAGAGGGGTTTTGGTGGGAGTACGTCCTTAGAGCCAGCAGTGAGAACTGATTGAGGGACCCAAGGCCTGTGTTACCCCACTGCCCTGCCTGGGTTTATCGCAGCGAGAGGAGGCCTGCCGATCTAAGCTAAGGCAGGAGGAGGGCCATGGCCTGTGGAGATAGAGAGAGGAGTATAGCGAGAGTGGGAGACAAAGACCCTAATACAGATAATTTACAGTGAAAGCTTAGCCGGACATTATATCTGTGTATACATCCAGTCCTTTGGAGTCAATTCCTCAGTGGGAAACAAAAGACTTTATGACCTTAAAGAACCAATCCCTCACAATGGAACCAATCCCTCCAATAACACTTGGGGGATCCTCTGGATCCTGGACTTCCTGACGGGTCGCCCCCAGGTGGTAAGGGTAGGCAACACCACATCTGCCATGCTGATCCTCAACACCGGGGCCCCTCAGGGGTGCGTGCTAAGTCCCCTCCTGTACTCCCTGTTCACTCATGATTGCATGGCGAAGCATGACTCCAAAACCATCATTAAGCTTGCGACCACACAACAGCGGTAGACCTGATCACTGACAACGATGAGACAGCCTATATGGAGGAGGTCAGAAACCTGTAAATGTGGTGCCAGGACAACAACCTCTCCCTCAACGTGATCAAGACAAAAGGAGATGATAGTGGACTACAGGAAAAGGAGGGCCGAGCAATCTCCTATTCTCGTCGACGGGGCTGCAGTGGAGCAGGTTGAGGGCTTTAAGTTCCTTGGTGTCCACATCACCAAACTATCATGGTCCAAACACACCAAGACAGTCGTGAAGAGGGCACAACAACGCCTATTCCCCATTAGGAGACTGAAAAGATTTGGCATGGGTCCTCTGTTCCTCAAAAGGTTCTACAGCTGCACCATCGAGAGCATCCTAACTGGTTGCATCACCGCCAGGTATGGCAACTGCTCCAACTCAGACCGCAAGGCACTACAGAGGGTGGTGCGTATGGCACAGTCCATCACTTGTCCAGGATGGCAGGAAGCTTGGCCCCTCTACAAGGTGGTGTCAGAGGAAGGCCCTAAAAATTGCTAAAGATTACAGCCACCCTAGTCATAGACTGTTCTCTCTGCTACCGCATAGCAAGCGGTACCGGAGCGCCAAGTCTTGGTCCAAAAGGCTTCTTAACAGCTTTTACTCCCAAGCCATAAGACTTGCTGAACTAAATCAGCTAATCAAATGGTTACCTGGACTATTTGCATTGACCACCCCCCCCCCTTTTTTTATAACAACACAATTTATGCATAGTCACTTTACCCCTACCTACATGTACATATTACATCAATTACCTCAACTAACCTATACCCCCGCACATTGACTCGGTACTGTTAACCAGCCTCGTTATTTTTTTGTTGCTCTTAGTTTTTACTTTAGTTAATTTAGTAAATACTTTTCCCAACTCTATTTTTCTTAAAACTGCATTGTTGGTTAAGGGCTTTTAAGTAAGCATTTCACGGTAAGGTCTATAGACCTGTTATATTCAGTGCATGTAACAAATACAATTAGATTGGATTTGAATATGAAAGACGCAAGAAAGTGAAATGCATTTGCATTCATCTACAGTAGAAGTTGCTTTGCAGGTGCGTCTGAGATGTTTAAGAAATAATTGTTAAGATGAAATGAAACTCCCACACTGTGCTTGGAAAGTATTGTTTGTTTATTGTGATTGCATTTTGGCCTTTTTTTCTTCTTTTTTAAAACAATACAAAAAAACATAACACATACAAATGACAACATCACACAAACATTAACACTGGCCAGACCCACATGCTCACACCCCCATCTCCAGCATCAACTCCTGTTCCCTCTTCTACCGCACGGCAAGCAGTACCGGAGGGCCAAGTCTAGGTCCAAGAAGCTTCTAAATAGCTTCTACCCCCAATCCATAAGACTCCTGAACAGCTAATCAAATGGCTACCCAGACTATTTGCACCCCCCTACACTGCTGCTACTCTCTTATCATCTATGCATAGCCGCTTTAATAACCCTACCTGCATGTACATAATTACCTCAACTACCTCAAGTCTGGTGCCCCCACACATTGACTCTGAACCGGCCACATGGCCTCAAACAGCACCATTTTGTCCATCGCCAATGCACTTTCAACATTTAGATAATAAACCATTTGACCTTGTCATTGTGTTAATGGCGGAGGATTAGTTGATTTTCGGTTTTTAAAGTATACTTTTTTTGGGACGATTGACGAGAAAAGTATTGTCCAACCCAACAGGTATCTGACTGTACCCTCATATGCCATGTCCTGAAATATGCAGACAGATGGATTATAAGTAAATATAGATTGTAATACTTCTGGACAGCCAACTTTCTAACAGCACCCATAACTTTTGAACTTCATAATGTTCCCAGACGGCATGGATTATCTAGTCATTGTTAGTTTTACACTCAGCACATGACTCTGCCATTGTGGTATAGTTTGTGAATTTTGTCTCTTGTATAATAGATTTTGTACATTAGTTTATACTGGATTAAGCGTACATTTTCGTTAACTGTAATTTTGTTAGTTATGTTCCAACATTCCCTCAAGATTGTGCGGATGTCCAAAAGATTTCAAATCAAAATTGTGATATAAAACGTTACTTTTAAAAAAATATATCTACATTGGTCAATCCAAAATTGCTTCATCCAAAATCACTTTTTAAATGCTGTCATGTAAATAAATGTATTTCCTATTAGCAAGTAATTTACAGTTTCTATGCCTTTAGTTTTCCATCGGTATTACAGAGAATAAGTATAACAACTTTGGGAGCCATGCCATTCTGAAGAGGTTAGATTTATGGCAATATTGTTCCATTTAATTAGGTCTGCTTTCATATTGTTGAGTAATCGGATAAAGTTATCTTTACATATTCGGGTTTTTTTTTGCCACTTAAGTATCCTAAGTATGATCTTTTTTGTAGTACACTTAAAGGATTGCTGTAGGTCATGAGTTTTTATTTTTACTGAGTTTTTATACTTATGAATTGTTTTTGTTGCAGTGGGGGGTTTTCAATATTGGTCAGGTATATCAGCAGATCTGCAAATAATGATAGCCGTTACGTTTGGGTCCTGACTAATTCTTTCTGCAAGCGGTTCAATTGCCAATGCAAATAGGAGGGGGGAGAGAGGACATTCCAAACTTGTGCCCCTTTCTTTAGGAAATGTATATCATATTTGTATAAAAATATTTATTTCCTGTTTTCGTGCTGCTGTTCAATTTGGATTTATCTAGATTTTTAATGAAGCTTTTAAAATCCTCATTATTCCTGTTGTTGTTTCTAATTAACGCATCTGTGTTTTTATATTTTTTACAATTATAACTGATTTGGCGTGTATTCGTTTTGTGAGGGCTGTGAGATGTTTACCAGGTTTATTTCGGCATTTATTTGCATTTCAGGCTTTTGACCTTCATTAGATTATTGAAAGGCCAAGGTGTAAGCTTAATACACATGTTTCTTCTCATTTTAACAATGTGGTACACAAACATATTCACACAAAGCACCTCAAGGTTGATACAAATCACAGACAACCTTGTTCTGTGTTACGCTTTCTGGCTAAGAGTACATGGGTTGTTGTCAGAAGCTGAAACCAGGAGGCCTATGTTATGTTCTTTGATCCATGTATTCACATATGAAACAGACTGTCAGTTTGAGTCCGCCAGGGAATCCTCCAGGAGTCACCTACAGACTGCGATGCCCGTCTTTTCATTTCATATTCTTTCACAAAGGGAAACAATGTCACATTGTGGCTTAACATTATATTAGAATCCCTAAACAGAGAAATGTCATGCCCAGCAGTTTGACAGGAATCTGATACCTCAACAGCAGCCACTTCATCAAGACTGACAGTTTTTCATTTACACCGCGCCTCTGTGCATGTGTGTACACACAGTAACATGTCACGTGATAGTAATGTATCTAGGATTACTGGATATGTGAGATCATTGGCTTGATACGACCTTGGAAGGTGATCTTGAGAATAGGACTAAAAAAGGACATGGAAGGATATGTATACAAGCATTCAAAAACACACAGGTAGCTGAGCTTGACGTGAATATGAACATGGTTCATAGTGCTTACTTTCACTGTAGAAAAGAAATGAATTAGAAAAACACACTAGTACTGTGTTCCTTCACATTGGTATTATTCCTCGCTTTCTGGCTAAAAGTAAGTACAGTTGGTGTCAGAAGTGGGAACCAGTTTAATGGAAAGCATGTACACAAACACTAAACAAAGAACACCTTGGACTCTCCTGTCGTCCAATATGCCTAACCTCAGCTCTGACATCACCTCTGCAGACCCAATGCAGCTGAAACGAGAGAAACGCTATCTCCAAAGGACATCAGTGACTACAATGAAGAAGGGGAATTCGAGTCCACAAAGCCACAACATCAGGATTATGACAATCTTACAATCAGGCCAGGACAAACGTATTGATTTCCTGTCAAACCTAATCATAGTCAAAAGAGATGTGCCATGCGAAAAGGGAAAGAGACCCGCACACCCGGGGGGCATGACAGAAAAGCGTGAAGGAGGAGAAAAGAGGGAAAGCAATAACAGCCGACCTGCAAGGCAGGGAGCATGGCATGGTTGATAGAGGGAGATAAGTCGTTGCGCTGGCACTGGGGGGGGGTGGAAGGTGATGAGGATGGGCCAGACTTTGAGAGTAGGGGCCAAAATTCTAGTGTAGCTTTAAAAACATGACGACTTAGGCTGCGTTTAGACAGGCAGCCCAATTCTGATATTATTTTCACTGATAGGTCTTTTGACCAATTAGATCAGCTCTGCAAAAGATCTGATGTAAAAAGATCTGATGGGATTGGTCAAAATACCAATGAGTGGAAAGAATAAAAGAACTGGACTGCCTGTCTAAACACAGCCTTTCAGTCTGACGTTCTCAGACAACAATCGAGAAGGAATATAACCTATTGAAATCCAATACCACGCACCACTGATTATTCAACTAGTGAATAACAAGGAACCACTGTGGATAGAATGCAGAAAAATGATTGCGTTAATTGCCATATTTCGGGGTAAGCTCTGGAATATTTTACAGAAGTGATGCAAAATCCAGCTGTTGGTAGGAAATCTGCCTTGTAATGAATAACAACCAGAACCCACTGGGAAACAGATGTTTGAATACAAAACATAGAGGATAGCTTGAGGAATTGCCATCTAACATCATTGCTGTACAATAACAATACTGAGAGTAGGGAAAATGTATATGTTAACTATTCAGCACAAATCATCATCATTATCACGCATTCCAATAATCTCCCAAACTGAATCAAAACAGACCAAAATCAACCTCCTCCTAAAACACGAATGAGTTAGGTCAAAAGCATCTCTCAATCTGCTCACATCACATTGTCTCATACACCAAAATGCTGCCAGACACCTTGCTGAACTCCTCAAATTAGAACTTAGCACTTCAAACTCCAATGACCCTTTCGAGAAGTGTTTGTGTGTGTTCTAATGATTCTGATCATTTGTATTCTCCTCTGAATATTCATATTTCAGCATGAGATCCATGGGCCAAAGCACTTTATAAAAAGGTAGACATTAGATGCATCATATACGGCTCAGAGATGGGCAGCCCTAACAGGATCTGCCGATAGAATGGAATAGGATTATGAGACGGATGTTGCGTTTTCATATATAAAAATTGTGCAACAAAATAATCCCTGGGGCTAGACAGTCCGATGCTGCAGTGACATTTTAATGTGATGGAACAAAGCCATCTCAGCTTTAGCGAGACAACCGCTGGGTCACATGGTGTCAGCGATTGTGATAGCTAACAGATACATCCTGCTGTCACAGGGACACACATGATTTAGGTTCATTCTGGAGGGACGATGGCATAAACTCATCCAAATGAATCGAGAGGAATTACCTAGTGTGTTCAGTCAGCGCAGAACGATCTGTATCAGTTACTTTTCGTACCATACGGGGCGAGTTTGGGTGAAGCCCTAGCTGTCATTCAAGTCCCCAAAACTCAGGATGCCTTCCATCTGGGAACGCACATTGTAATCTACCTCTACTGATCCAGGTAAATCCTTGAGCACACATTTTACATCCCCAAAAATAACCTGGTTAATAACATTTCCTACTTTTCCAATGTTGTGATCTGGAATTCTGTAGCAAGGATCCACAATCATCTGCCCCCCAAGAAATCCATCTCTGGTGCAACAAGTTGTGCATGGTCCCTGACAAACAAAGACCAACCAAAGAAAACCGTCCCTAGCAACAAACCAACAGTACCGTATACAGAGCCTAGCAACTGTTCTGTTTGTCTCTCTCAATATACTGTAGACTGTTTTCCCAAGGTCAAATATGTACCACAAGTCTGAAAATGTTAAAATACACCACTATCCGCTCCAAAATATGCTATTAGGAAGTGGTCATGCGTTCAGCGAGTCGACGTATGTCCACGCCCGACTGTGCGTAAGCGGTGGCGAGCAGCATTGAATTTCTACAGGGAGTCTAGGTAGACACGGAGGCATGCCAACTGACCGAAAAAGGATAAACCTTATGTTACCATCCGTCATGCCGTGGACTGATACCAAGCTACACACAAATACTCTTACACAAACATATAAAGATGCCCACGTAAACATGTGCACACACACACACACACACACACACATACATATACTCTCTCACATGCCTGCACAAACCCACAGAATATGAGCAACGCATGAGAGTCAATAGATGAAAATGTGGCACCTCTCTCGGCCCAGCGTAATGACTGTTTGTGCTGCATTGACCCCTGGCCTCTGCAATAATTCATTTCAATCAGCCCACGCTACATGGGGTCTGGGCTGCTGTTTACAGGGTCTGAGGAGAATCTAATAAGACATGGCAGTCTCCAGAGAGGCTCTCCACCCACCTCTTCACACTCACCTCAGGGGATGAGGCCTGACCTTATGGGGACTTTCTGAAGACCAGACATTATGGGGACCTGACACTATGGGGACCTGATAATACAGGGTAGAGGTCGACCGATTAAATCGGAATGGCCGATTAATTAGGGCCGATTTCAAGTTTTCATAACAATCGGTAATCTGTATTTTTGGCCACCGATTTGCATTTATTATTTTTTTTTACACCTTTATTTAACTAGGCAAGTCAGTTAAGAACAAATTCTTGTTTACAATGACGGCCTAATTGTGTGCCGCCCTATGGGAATCCCAATTACGGTCGGATGTGATACAGCCTGGAATCAAACCAGAGTCTGTACTGATGCTTCTAGCACTGAGATGCAGTGCCTTAGACCGCTGCGCCACTCGGGAGCCCCTGATAATATGGGGTTTAGTCTTTCTGGGAACCAGACAACATGGGGACCTGATAATATGGGGATCTGAATGTATGGGGACAAGACACTATGGGAACCAAAACTAACACACCTGATCGACTGATGATTAAGCCGTTGAGTCCCCAGTAACCAGGATTGGGAAACTATATTATGAGGGCCAAACATTCCGATCTGAAATGGAGACCTCAATCTGATTTTATGGATTCAATGTCTTTGGGTAAAGTCCTGTTGAACTTTTACTCAATATCAGCATTTTTGTCATTGATTATTGGAGATTGTGTTTGGGGCAGGGTAAGGCATGTGCAAAGGTTGTTAGTATGTCCCTGTATCAAATACTTTATCTCAGCATATGTTGACATAAACAGCAGTGGGAAGATGGGTCATTCCTAAAGATAAGAGGTATCCTGTGAGTATGATCATGAATATAAATACAAATATAGGGAAGTGTGAAAAGCTCAAATACTGTATGAATACTCTTTCAATTCATATACATTGAGAATACTATATTTGGGTTTTTTCCCCACAATACACTGTACATTGAAGAAGCACATTGATTCTGATTCACAAATACTAATGTGTCCACCGGAAGACAATGTGGATCAAACTCAAAACAGCACAGTGGCTCCCTCCAGTGTAGAGAAATATTCAGCACGTTTAATATTGTCTCCGCTGTCTGTAATGCTGTACTGTAAATTGTTTTGCTTACAGAAACATCCACACAGATTAGATAGGATTCACTCAATCAAGCCTTCTCTGAATCTCCATGTCCAGATGACAGCAAATCTGATTACATGATAAAAAAAAAACGTATAAAAAAATAATGACTGAAAACTGTATTCCAAATGTCTGGTTTTCTCCCTTGTTTACGCACCTTGATTGGAAAGCAAGGTAGAGACCGTACACACCTTTTCATTTGTCCAGGTAAATAAAACACAAAAAGATAAAACCTCTGGACTGGAATGAGATCTCATAGATGGATATAATTGGCTTAGCTTCATCTTTCAATTACGTTTCACTCGTTTGAAATGGGATGGGAAGATATCATTTCCCCATTGAAAGGAAACCTGGGCTTGCTATCGCTTTTGTTATCTGAAGGGATACAGGAGAGATGGGTGATGTCTGACTTAAAGGCTCTTTGATGCTCAAGGTCAAAGTGAGACTAGTCACTGCTGACTGACATCATTTCAGACTAAGGGATTAGACTATCTCTGCTCCAATCAAGATCTCAGACAGATTGCGTGTTTGTTTATAATCAAGGACCTGAACACCACAGCTCTGAGAAAATATTAATCACTACTACTTTGAGATCAAGGTAAAATAAATGTTGATTACAATTTTTACTGATTGACGTTCCTTTGCTGTGTATTCACTGTACTGTCATGAGGAATGTCTTGCTATGCAAAAAAATATGGCTTGAAATATGGCAATAATAAATAGAAATGTCTGATTAATACGCCAATCAAATATCTGATTAACAATATCCTGGTTTCAACATCAAAGCAGGGGGGTACAAATAATGTGGTAGTGGAATCATGGGAGGTCATTAACAGGATGTACTTCTCACCAGACTAGAGGTGAGAGAGGGGGCTGACTTCCCCAAGGTGGTGGAGCGCATCCGCACCAGGTTGGAGTTCTCAGAGGGGGTCTGCCATGCCTGGTGGGGGGACACATAGGGCAGCAGGTACTTTCCTATAGGACAAGACACAATGGTAGTTACATTAGAGAGCAGATCATTTCCTGTACAAGACAGACAACAGTAGTTAAACTACAGACAGTACAGGAGCAGGTACAATAATATATGTATATTAAGAGAAAAGTACAAATTAAAAGAGAAAAGAAAGCTGTTGATATTGTGCTTTACCTTTTTTTAAATATTGACTGATTAATTGACTGATTTTATTTTGGGTGTTAAAAAGACAAGGGATACATTCACATCATGAGGATACCTGTTGCCTACTCACACCATTTGCCCAGATAAATGGATATCAATGCAAATTCATACCATAAGAAATGACATCGAGTGCTTCACAGAATTGAACTAATCCTGTCCGCCTCCTCTCCTTAGAGAAACAGAGCTGAAGCCCCTAAGACGACGTGGGCTCAGACGGGGTATAAGAGGCAGCAGTGAAAGCTGATACACTTATAAGATCAGAGACGCTACAGTACAGGGCATGTTGATGAGACGTTTCCTACATTAAATCCTAAGATTAACAAGCTCTGAACAAATACATATTTTTCAGGGCAAATATTTCCCCAAGAGTTGTCTCCCAGTAAAAGGTGCTTCATGGTCATTCCGACCTCTGCATTTGGGTGCGTGCAGCATTTACGGTGATATGGCCTCCGCAGAAGTCAGGGCATTCATACTTCCTGCGCTTCGCCGAGCAGCGCAGAGCTGTTGTGAAGGATGTTGTCAAGGACGTCAGTTTGTGTTTATACAGTACATCCCGGCCCCACCTACCGTCAACCAATCAAATCAATGCTGAGCTATTGGGAGTCCTCTGCATTGTTACAACATTTGAAAGGAGCACGGCGATGCGGTACGGAGCTCAATTCGGCCTCTGCGTACCTCCGGCGCCACCGACCACATTTTCGGATTAAGCATGAATTGGCTCTAACAGTCTCTAGATGGCAGTAGGTCCACAGGTGCTACGATTACAAATCAACCACATTTTATTCAGTTATGAAAATCGGCTATCCAGTTTAGAGCCCCACAGTGGAGGTGTCATAATATCCATAAAACCTAGAGGTCAAACAGGGAAAAGGTTCCAATAGTTTTTCCACCATTCATTTTTCACATAGGGAATTTTAGAAAAATAAAATAAGGGCTGTGTTTCATGTAGGATCTCTCTCTCGGACAAGGTGACTTTTTTCAATATAGTCGGCTATATTTACTTTCGAAAATGCTAATAAGCATCAAAGTAGACATCATGCAAGACTACAAATCCCTGCAAGCTGCTGCACGTCTTTGCTGACACCTTTGCTAACAGTTTTAAAATTGTCTTGTGCAATTTAAAATTGTCTTGTGCAACTTGCACAAGACAGTTCACAGAAATGTCCATTTAAAAAAAATGTTGCCAATGGGTATTATGACTCATAATGTGGTACTCTATAGAGCCTAAGTAATGTTGTGTGTGCGTGCAGTCTGGATTATCGTGTCACATTGTGGCATTGAGGCTCCTAGCAGTAATTTAAAAAGAATAATTCTACCTAAAATCGTGTGTCACCCTCTTCTCATCATCCCTCTTATCCCCTCTACACTTTCACTTGTGTGTATATATTTCCATTTCCTGTTGAAGGAAGCACGGCAAGTCAGCAGTCAATATGAGAGAATTAACTGCCTTGGCGGAGACGATGAGTGAAAAGGAGGAGCGGAGGAAGAGAGACATTCCTTTCACCTCGATATGACCTAATGTGTTTAGTAGCAAAACTCTGGTCCTGGGGGGCTGCGGTGTAAGCTGGTTTTGGTCCTAGATCTTTCCATTTGATCAGAGACTGATTGAGACCTTGGTACTATGGTGTGTGGACTCTGGTAAACCAATAACATCTGATTAACTTTTTAGTGACGGGGGCAGTATTCAGGAAATTCAGATGAATGATGTGCCCAAATTAAACTGCCTGCTACTCGGGCCCAGAAGGTAGGATATGCATATTATTAGTAGATTTGGATAGAAAACACTCTGAAGTTTCTACAACTGTTTGAATGATGTCTGTGAGTATAACAGAACTCATATGGCATGCAAAAACCTGAGAATAAATCCAACCAGGAAGTGGTTTGTAGCTTTTTCAACTGATTGCCTTTCCAAACTACAGTCTCTGTGGGGTCATTTTGCACTTCCTAAGGCTTCCACTAGATGTCAACAGTCTTTAGAACCTTGTTTCATGCTTCTACTGTTACTGGGCAGAGAATAAGAGCTGTCTCAAGCCTGGGACCAGTGAGTTGTTTACGGCGCGCTCACGCAGGCGCACTAAACTAGGCGCACTCACGCAGGCGCGCCACTCCTTCTTTTTCCTCTGTAATGAATACTCTATTGTCCGGTTGGAATATTATCGAAGATTTATGTTAAAAAGACCATAAGGATTGATTGTAAACATCGTTGGACATGTTTCTATGAACGGTAATGGAACTATTTGACTTTTCGTCTCGGGTTTTGCGCTCGCGCATTATGCCTTTGGTGATCTGATCTGAACGCGCAAACAAAACGGAGGTATTTGGACATAAATATGGAGTTGGCGGGTAACTGTATAGCTTGCTTTGATGGCTGAGCTCTGTACTCAGATTATTGAACAATGTGCTTTCGCCCTAAAGCTATTTTGAAATCTGACACAGCGGTTGCATTAAGGAGAAGTGTATCTATAATTCTTTCAATAACGGTTGTACATTTTATCAACGTTTATGAGTATTTTTGTAAATTGATGTGCTCATTCATCGGAATTTTTGGGAGGCAAAACATTTCTGAACATCACGCACCAATGTAAAATGGGGTTTATGGATATACATATGAACTTTATCGAACAAAACATACATGTATTGTGTAACATTGAGTCCTGGGAGTATCATTTGATAAAGGTCAAAGGTTAGTGATTCATTTTAGCTGTATTTCTGGTTTTTGTGATGCCTCTGGTTGCTTGGAAAATGGCTGTGTGGTTTTTCTTGTTTAGGCGCTGTCCTAGCATAATCTAATGTTATGCTTTCGTCGTTAAAGCCTTTTTGAAAATCGGACAATGTGGTTGGATTAACGAGAAGATTATCTTTAAAATGGGATATAATAGTTGTATGTTTGAGAAATTTGAATTATGAGATTTTTGTTGTTTTGAATTTGCCGCCCTGCTATTTCACTGGCTGTTGGCAGTGTGTCCCATATGCCCAAGAGAGGTTAATCAAAAGCCAGGTGGACAAGAATGTCAGCATGTTGCTCTGAATGGGAGTCTGTTGGATGACTGGTATGATGTAGTTGTTGAGCGGCTTCACTGCAAGTATATTGTATGTTTCAGATATTCAATAAAAAAAAATTAAAAAAGAATGTCAGCATGTGTTGCCTTCAAGGGACTGGAGTTTGATGAGACCTTGTGATTTGTAATGTACAGTGCCTTCAAAAAGTATTCACACCCCTAGACTTTCCACATTTTGTTGTGTTACAGCCTGAATTTAAAATGGATTAAATTGAGATTTTTTTTGTGACTGGCCTGCACACAATACCCCATAATGTGGAATTATGTTTTTCTAAAGTTTTACAAATTAATTACAAATGAAAAGCTGCAATGTTTTGAGTCGATAGGTATCCACAACCTCTTTGTTATGGCAAGCCTAAACAAGTTCAGGATAATTTTTTTTGCATAAGTCACAAGTTGCATGGACTCACACTGGATGCAATAACAGTGTTTAACGTGATTGTTTTAATATGACTACCTCATCTCTGTACACCACACATACAGATAATTGTAAGGTCCCTCAGCCAAGCAGTGCATTTCTAACACAGATTCAACCACAAAGACCAGGGAGGTTTTCAAATGCCTCACAAGGAAGGGCACCTATTGGTAGATGGGTAAAAAAAATATATATATTTTTTTTTAAATCCCTTTGAGCATGGTGAAGTTATTACATTGAACCAAAATATAAAACGCAACATGCAAAGTGTTGGTCCCATGTTTCATGAGCTGAAATAAAAGATCCCAGAAATGTTCCATACACACATAAAAATGTACTTCTCTCAAATGTTGAGTTCAAATCTGTTTACATCCCAATTAGTGAACATTTCTCTTTTGCCAAGATAATTCATCTACCTGACAGGTGTGGCATATCAAGAAGCTAATCAGCATGATGATTACACAGGTGCAGCTTATGCTGGGGACAATAAAAGGCCACTCTAAGATGTGCAGTTTTGTCACAACACGTTGTGAACAGAGTACCCCATGGTGACACTTGGGTTATAGTATGGACAGGCATAAAATACAGACAACGAACACAATTGCCTTTTATCGATGGCAATTTGAATGCACAGAGACACCGTGATGAGATCCTGAGACCCATTGTCGTGCCACTCATCCACCACCTCATGTTTCAGCATGATACTGCAAAGCCCCATATCGCAAGGACCTGTACATAATTCCAGGAAGCTGAAAATGTCCCAGTTCTTCCATGGCCTGCATACTCACTAGACATGTACGATGAATGGCACGACAATGGGCCTCAGGATCTCATCACGGTATTGCTGTGCATTTAAATTGCCATTGATAAAACGCAAATTGTGTTCGTTGTCCGTAGCTTATGCCTGCCCACACCATAACCCCACCGCCACCATGGGGCACTCAACGTTGACATCAGCAAAGAGCTTGCACACAACGCCATACACGTGGTCTGCAGTTACGAGGCCGGTTGAACGTACTGCCAAATTCTTTAAAATAACGGAGGCAACTTCCAGTTCCCGCCAACATCCAGCAACTTTGCACAGTCATTGAAGAGTGGGACAACATTCCACAGGCCAGTCAACAGCCTGATCAACTCTATGCGATGGAGATGTGTTGCACTGCATGAGGCAAGAGGTCACACAAGATACTGACTGGTTTTCTGATCCATCACTCTACTTTTTTTTTTTAAAGATATGTGACCAGATGCATAGCTGTATTCCCAGTCATGTGAAATCCATAGATTTGGGCCTAATGAATATATTTAAATTGACTGATTTCCTTTTATGAACTGTAACTCAGTAAAATCAATGAAATTGTTGCATGTTGCATTTATATTTTTGTTCAGTGTAATTACACTTTGGATGGTGTATCAATACACCCAGTCACTACAAAGATATAGGCGTCCTTTCTAACAGAGTTGCCGGAGAGGAAGGACACCACACTCAGGGATTTCACCATGAGGTCAATGGTGACTTTAAAACAGTTACAGAGTTTAAAGGCTGTGATAGGAGAACACTGAAGCTGGATCAACAACATTGTAGTTACTCCACAATACTAACGGAATTGACAGTGTGAAAAGAAGGAAGCCTGTACAGAATAAAAATATTCCAAAAACATGCATCCTGTTTGCAACAAGGCACTAAAGTAATGCTGCAAAAATGTGGCAAAGCAATTCACTTTTTGTCCTGAACACAAAGTGTTATCGTTGCCCCAAACATAATGCAACACGTTACGGAGTACTACTCTCCATATTTTCAAGCATAGTGGTGGCTGCTTCATGTTATGGGTATGCTTGTAATTGTTAAGGACTGGTGAGTTTTTCAGGATGAAAAAAGAAACGCACAGGCAAAACCTGGTTCAGTCTGCTTTCCACTAGACACTGGGAGACTATTTCACCTTTCAGCAGGACATTAACCTAAAACACAAGGCCAAATCTACACTTGCAGTTACTTACCAAGAAGATGGTGAATGTTGTAGAGTGGCTGAGTTACAGTTTTGACTTAGATCTGCTTGAAATCTATGGCAAGACTTGAAAATGGTTGTCTAGCAATAATCAACTAATTTGACAGAGCTTGAAGAATAATGGGCAAATATTGTACAATCCAGGTGTGCAAAGCTCTTAAAGACTTACCCAGAAAGACTCACAGCTGTAATTGCTGCCAAAAGGTGATTCTAACATGTGTTGACTCAGGGATTTGAATACTTAAATTAAATGTATATTTCATTTAAAAGAAAATTGCAAACATTTCTAAAAACATGTTTTCACTTTGTCATTATGGAGTTGTGTGTGTGTGTAGATGGGCGAGAAAACAAATACATTTTGAATTCAGGCTGCAACAACAAAATGTGGAATAAGTCAAGGGGTATGAACACTTTCTGAAGGCACTGTATATGGGTGGCTACAAAATGTACATGAATGGCTGCAAAATGCACATGAACGTCTGCAAAATGTAGCCTATATGGGTGGCTGCAAAAGTCAAATCAAAACATGCTCAACAAAGTTCCATGTTACCCAACATATAGCCTGAGTAAGCAGAGTTCTGCCAGCTCTGACCATGAGACCCAGACAGACAGCGATAGAGAGCATAGTCTTCTTTCACACTCACCGCATTAAGATTTTCTTGGTAAACACTTCACCTGATCTACTCTAGTCTACAGCACTAGGAAGACTTAGCCCAACATGAACACTGACAAATCGCGCCAACTCAGACAGCTAACTAGCTATAAAGCCTGATTGTCCCTTTGAGTAGGATGCAAAATAAGACGGGTGAGACGACGAGTCTGATCACATTTGATATGCCTGGCAAACATGATGCACATGCTTTGACAAGTTAGAATTCAACAACTTACAGAAGCACCTGTGTCTAATGTGGGATTTGCAATATGTGGCTGAGGAAGCAAATGTTCGGTTCTGTCTGCCACGCTGGCACTGCTGAAATTGGCTGCACTAGACAGCACTGTCAGGACAACTCTAAACTACATGGGCGCGTGAAGTGGCGATGGAAAATGAGAGCAGCAGATGAGTTCAAAATGAAATGTCAAAATCAAGCGTCAACACGTCACGGAGAAGCTATTCAACACAAGTCAAGACCAACGAAGTAATACCATGGTGAGATGTAAAAATGTTTTGTATGCCTATTGTATGTCTGCGTGCATGCGTTTGTGTGTGCGCGTGATGTGGTTGTCCTATACTTCAGGCGTCATCCTTTACACATTAACCAAACATTTAGCCTTTCCAATCTTTGGAAATAACCATATCTCCACCATCTCCCAATTTCTTCTCACATGTATGAGAGCCTGCCTGACTCATGGAAAGAGGCTATTACACATGCATAATGCACAGGGACATTAAACATGCACGAGCCTTGCATTACCAAAACATCCTGCCTTTCGAATGGGCCTTTCCTCATGCATTTCAAAGAGGCTGACGGAAATGTGATGTTGAAGACGATTCTCACCCAACTCCATGTATGGTGACCTCCCAGCACAAAAGCACTTAACTTCAGGTAGGGTTGGAGGGGAGGGGGGGTAATTTCTCTGTTATTAAACCTAGGGAACATCACTGTGTGTGTGTGTGTGTCTTACAGTCACCAATTATTTCAGGTGGATATATTTTCCCTTCTCCATCGATGCCTTTTCCCTCCGTAACAGTTATCTACCTTGTCACTTAGAAATAGGGCACACCTCAGTAAAAGACAACATCCTATGCTTTTCTACCTGCATCCTGTTTAGTAGGGAAAAATCGATTCACAACTTTTTGAAACTCGGAGGCACAACCTGAACTTGTCCAATGAGAACAAAGATTTGTGTTTCCCCCTTTATGCTACAGTGTGCCCTCCTGAACATGACCCCGGTGTTCCACGACACGTCTCCTCCCCGTGGCATCCGGTGCCTTGCGGTAAGACCTGGAGGGTCGGACGGTAAAACAGGATGACACACAGAGACAGGAAGGAAAACGATGATCCGGAGATGGCTTCCTCATCAGCACTCATTACACACCAGCCAGGAGAGGAAATCCCTAATTAGTGCCCCAGCCCGGAGCACAGCTCCAGGTCACCCCTCACAACATTATTAAACTGGGTAAATCAGGATGTAGCCTAGGCCTATTCACAATACAGGTGAATGCATATTCAATACGAGTGTGTGCATGCATTGAGTTAGAGCTATTTCATGGGGCAACAGATGAAAAGCAATCTGTTACCCTACCATTTGGGACTCATTTTATCATACTGATCAACAACATTTGCATAGAAGAACAAGAAGCAATATTTTATTTTATAAAAGTGTGCACTGTCTCTTTAAGATCCATGATGTCATTCACTAACAGTCAGTTCGAGAAAGTATGAAAATGATTGAGAGAGACCGGAGGCTGGGAGACGAAGTGAATGAATTACGTTTTTGGTGACAAACAGCTTTGAAATCAGCAATTTTTTGCATTAAGGTTTGCATATGATCACAAACAAGGTACTAGGGTAGTGAATTGATGTTAGCTTCAGCTGTAAGCTAGCAAGGAAAGTTAGCCTACAAGCAGGAAGCGACCGGTATCTTCTTGCATTGTAAAGTGTTCTTGCCTGTAATGGACATTGTTTTGTGAACAGTAATTAACACTTTCAGCATTTCATGTTGGATTAATCAAGTGTGTTAACTTCTGTGCAGCATGAGTGGCGATGCGGCCCTGATTCCCAGTGAGTGCAGTGGTTCCTCAGGATTGGCTAGAGCTAGGAATAAGTAAGTGGAGCAGGCACGATGCTCTCAAACTATAAGGGGCCATCAGCTGCACTGATAAATCAAAAATGTATGTCTGCCTATTTAACCTTTTTTTAACCTTTTTTTAACTAGGCAAGTCAGTTAAGAACAATTCTTATTTTCCAATGACCGCCTACCCCGGCCAAACCCTCCCCTAACCCGGACGACGCTGGGCCAATTGTGCGCCGTCCTATGGGACTCCCGATCACGGCCGGTTGTGATATAGCCCGGGATTGAAGCAGGGTCTGTAGTGACGCCTCTAGCACTGAGATGCAGTGCCTTAGACCACTGCGCCAACTCTCAATCAGTAGACAACCTGAGACACATTTGACATTAGTACTGGAAGCAAGAAAAATTCTTGTACCAAACCGTTCATGTTCTAGTATCGAAAAAGTACAGAAGTTTTGGTATACCATGGAACACTAGTGTGCATACATGCATGCATGCATACATACATACATACATATATATTATTGTGTTTCTGCATATGTGTGTGTGTACACTGTATGTGCACCTGCAGGGCAAGGCCCTGTGGTTATTACTACCTGTGAGAGCGCTCCCTAGGCTCCCCCTACGGAGGTTCTTGCCGTCCTCACAGAGCGGTCTCTTGAACTTGAGGGCGAGTCCCAAGCCGTGGATGACCTCGGGGTTAGTGGACTTCCGGAAGGGCATGGAAGGAGGATACAGGATGTTATCCAACTGCAGGAGAGGAAAGATGGTGGTTAAGTTAGGTCAATGGCTCCCAAATTGTGGATCAAGAACCACACTGGTGGGTTATGGCCAATTCATATTGAAAAAATTGTCACAGGAACTTGGTAGTTTGGAAGCCACAGGAGTTAGGTGAACAGTGGTGGGGCTGAAGGCGGATGTTGGTAAAACATTTTTTTACTTGGTTCTGTATCACTCAAGCCTGACTAGAGATCACTTGTGTGAGCAGCAAACAGTAAATGGACCATACAGTACCTGATAAGGTGTTGAATTATCATGCAAGCATACAATCCAACGACACAATGATGGTAAAGATTATGACTAACATCACAAATAGCCGCCCAGTGAGAATACAATGTGAGTACAGTATCTGCACTGTAAAAACCTCTGCATGATCAAATCCTTGTGTACACAAACAATTATATTTTTTTGCATTGCAAACTTAGGAAAATGTTGCATCATCCTTGTAAAACCTATTAATGAGTAAATGTGATGTCAATAATAGCTACAGTGGTTAGCTAGCTTGGAGAAGGTTTTTAGTGTTGAGTGCCAGTGAGGATTTCCGACGCTGAACAACTTGTTACAGTCATTGATAATAATCCGATTTAATTTCTTCATGTCATTATATTATGATATACAGTATATCCAGAAAGTATTGAGACCCCTTAAATTTTTCCACATTGTTACGTTACAGCCTTATTCTAAAATGTATTAAAATTGTTTCCCCCCCCCCTCATCATTCTACACACAATACCCCATAATGTAATTTTGTTGCAAATGTATTCAAAGTAAAAAAAATGTAAATGGAATATTACATTTACAAAAGTCCGGGCTCTGACCACTCAAGGACATTTTAGAGACTTGTCCCGAAGCCACTCCTGTGTTGTCTTGGCTGTGTGCTTAGGGTCAATGTTCTGTTGGAAGGTGAACCTTTACCCCAGTCTGAGGTCCTGAGCATTCTGGAGCAGGTTTTCATCAAGGATCTCTCTGTACTTTGTCCGTTCATCTTTCCCTCGATCCTGACTAGTGTCCCAGTCCCTGCCGCCGAAAAACATCCTCACAGCATGACGCTGCCACCACCATGCTTCACCTTTGGGATGGTGCCAGGTTCCCTCCAGACGTGACACTTGGCATTCAGGTCAAAGAGCTCAACCTTGGTTTCATCAGACCAGAGAATCTGGTTTCTCATGGTCAGAGTCCTTTAGGTGCTTTTTAGCAAACTCCAAGCGAGCTGTCATGTGCCTTTTACTGAAGAGTGAGTTCCATCTGGCCACTCTACCATAAAGGCCTGATTGGTGGAGTGCTGCAGAGATGGCTGTCTTTCTGGAAGGCTCTCCCATCTCCACAGAGGAACTCTGGAGCTGTCAGATTGACCATCTGGTTCTTGGTCACCTCCCTGGCCAACATAATTTTTACTAGGATTAAATGTCAGGATTTGTGAAAAACTGAGTTTAAATGTATTTGGCTAATGTGTATGTAAACTTCCGACTTCAACTGTACTCTGAACATTTTCTTGTAACTGCAATTCCCTTACCCATCTTAATAACAATATTATCTATTTGTTCTGCCCACGATAAAGCTGCATCCAACATGACGCCTTGTAGTTTTGTTTTTTTCACTTGCTCTACATGTGTTCTATTCATCGACAAACTCAATTGGGGGTCATCAGCAAGCATATATCTAGAACCAAATACAATTCATTTAGTTTTAGAAATGTTAGACAGCAATTTGTTCATATCAGCCCACTCAGACACCATTCTTAGTTCACTGCTCAGTACATCTGTTAGCTCATTACATTCTGATGCTGCACTATACATTGTAGAGTCATCAGCATACATGACCACTCTTGCTTTGTTCATTACTGAAGGTAAATCATTAGTAAAGATAGAATAGAGCAGTGGGCCTAGGCAGCTTCCTTGAGGAACACCACAGTGTATATCTTTACTGTTTAAAAAGCTACCATTAAAGAACACTTTTTGCCTTCTCCTGGACAGATAGCTTTCCATCCAGGATAGAGCTGCATCTTAGTAACAGTTCATAGTAACAGTTCATGATCAATTACATCAAAAGCAGCACTGAAATCCAGCAACACTGCACCAACTAACTTCCTACCATCCATACTCTTTAACCAATCATCTGTCATTTGTGCTAAGGCCATACTCATAGAATGCCCTTCTTTGTATGCATGCTGGAAACCCGTTATCAGGCCATTACATGAAAAATAATCCTTGATTTGTACAGATACAATGTTTTCCAATAATTTACTTAACACAGGCAGCAAGCTTATAGGACGATTACTGGGACCAGTGAATGCAGATTTTTTTATCCTTAGGTAGTGGAATAACCTTTGACTCTTTCCAGACTTCTGGGCACACCCCATACATCAAGCATTAAAAGTATGAGAGATTGGTGTAGATATCTGGTTAGCTGTAACTAAGCAATTTGGCATCTAGATTATCTGTCCCAGGCGACTAGTCCTTCGAAAGAGACAACAGAATCCTTTATACCGCTTACCCTTTCTACTTGATGAAAATTTTACCTGCATTGCCCCTCCTTCATGATACAATCTTTAATAAGGGTATATGACATGGATCCATCAATTGGAATCATAGCATTCCTCAACTTGTCCACTTTGCCTGTAAAATATTAATTAAAGTAGTTTGCTATGTCATGTGGTTTTGTAACAAATATACCATCTGATTCGAACAAAAGAGGCAGACATGTTTGAATTCCTACCCATAATAGTGTTCAACGTTCTCCACAGCTTTTTCCCCATCACCCTTTACTTCATAAATTTTGTGCTGATAGAGTCCCTTCTTCTTTCCTTTGTTAGCTTGGTCACAAGATTTCTTAATTTACAATAACTTTGCTTATCAAACAAAGTACCAGATTTATCTGCTACTTTTTTGGCATCATAACGTTGAATCATTAAATTTCTCAGCTCATCATCAATTTATGGGGCACCATTTGACCTCACAGTGCATTTTCTTAAAGGGGCGTGCTTGTCAGCTATACTCAAATAATTTCATAAACAAACTTAGTGACATTTTAGGATCATCCTTACTACACACTTCTAACCATTGCCCATTCTTAATCTCATTCACAAATGAGTCCTGAGTCCTGATACCAGCCTTTGGTATTTTAGTTTTCCTAGTGAGTGCAACCAAGTTATGATCACTGTAACCTAGTGCCACTGATACAGCTTTAGAACAATGTTCAGCCATGTTAGTAAAAATGTGATCGATACAAGTTGATGATGTAATACTAGACCTATTAGTGAACGTTCTGGTTGGTAATGTCATAGATTGGGTTAGGTTACATACATTGGCAACAGAAATAACTCTTTGGACAGTTTGTGTTAAAAAAATCCCCCAAAATATATTTCCCCATTTTCATCAGATACCTTATCCAACATTTCGCAAATTCCATCAAGATATTTCACATCAGCACTAGGTGGCCTATAGCAGCAACCAACTAGTATAGGTTTCAAATGTGGTTAATGCACCTGTACCCATAGTGCCTCTAATCCATTAAACATTAAGTCCTGACGTTGTTTTACTGGAATATGATTCTGGATGTAAACTGCAACTCCACCCCACCCCCATATCTATTTCTGTCCCTCCTGAACAAATTGTATCCATGTATAGAGATCTCAGCATCCTCAAAAGAAGAGTCCAAGTGAGTCTCTGATATTGCCAATACATTAATATTGTTTGACTGCACTAGACAGCATATTTCATGAATTTTGTTCCTTAAACTGCATATATTCAAGTGAGCAGTTAATAGACCTTTCTTTGGTAGATTTACAGTATTTATATGTCCAAACATGAATCAGTAGTTGGAATCAGAGAGAGATACTCAGTGTGTGTATGTGGGGATGAAATGACTTGTGTCTGTCGCTCCTCCTAACTCCATGGGAGGGAGGGTGAACAATCAGTTTGTCATACCTCAGATATGCTATGCCACCTAGTTCTCTTGCAGCCTTCATGGCTGGTACTAGTTCCTTTCTTCTTTGACGGACTGCAGCTGAGAAATCCTCATTGATGAAGATGAAGGACCCTTTAAGGCATTTGGATTTTTCAAGGACTGCAAGCTTATCCTTGAACCTAAGGAATTTCCCTACAATTGGCCTGGGTCTGGTTCCATTCTCATCACTAGTGACCCCTGGTTTCCCAGACCGGTGAGCACGTTCCAGCTCTACCTGTTGATCCAGTTGTAGCTCCTCATAAAACAGCTTTCGAACTTCGTCCTCGGATTCAGCCCATGTCTCAACTTTAGCTCTCCCGTATACCATCTATTACAAGATTATTTCTCCTCGATTGTCCATCCAGGTAATCAGCCTTCCCAGACATGTTCTGGAGGCCCTCCCTGACTGTGGTGATTTCAATTCGCATAGAGAAACAGTTTCTGGAAAGTGTATCCTGTGTGGTCTTCAATACATCAGCATCCTTCTGTGTGAACTGAAGGCTTGTTTTAATGTCTTGTACATCTTTAGTTAGGTCATCCAGCCATTTGTTGGTAGACTCCATGATCATTGTATGAAGCTTTAAGTTATTTTCCTGCTGAAGTATAATTTCCTTGTAGAAGACTTTCTGCTTCTCCAAGAGTTCACGTACCTGCCCAGCAGTAATCCTCATCTTTTTTTCGGAGGCATGATAGTAGGACAAGCCCTCTATTCACTCCGTGAAATGAGACGACAGCAGTAGAAAAAAAAAACTGGAAATTGGTGTGCCTAAAACCGAGACAAATTGAAGTGCGACCCTAGCTACAAGGGCTAACCTCTCTGGGCTAGGTGGGTTGCGTCCCACCTACTCAACAGCCAGTTGAATCACGTGGCGCGTTATTCAAATACCTTAGAAATGCTATTACTTCAATTTCTCAAATTTCTCAATTTTACAGCATTTTAAAAGACAAGACTCTCGTTAATCTAACCACACTGTCCGATTTCAAAAAGGCTTTACAACGAAAGCAAAACATTAGATTATGTCAGCAGAGTACCCAGCCAGAAATAATCAGACACCCATTTTTCAAGCTAGCATATAATGTCACAAACCCAAACCACAGCTAAATGCAGCACTAACCTTTGATGATCTTCATCAGATGACAATCTTAGGACATTATGTTATACAATACATGCATGTCTGTTCAATCAAGTTCATATTTATATCAAAAAACAGCTTTTTACATTAGCAGGTGACTAGCATGTGACTAACATTCCCACCGAACACTTCCGGTGAATTTACTAAATTACTCACGATAAACGTTCACAAAAAAGATAATTATTTTAAGAATTATAGATACAGAACTCCTCTATGCACTCGATATGTCCGATTTTAAAATAGCTTCTCGGTGAAAGCACATTTTGCAATATTCTAAGTTGATAGCCCAGCATCACAGGGCTAGCTATTTAGACACCCAGCAAGTTTAGCATTCACCAAAGTCAGATTTACCATAAGAAAAATGTTATTACCTTTGCTGTCTTCGTCAGAATGCACTCCCAGGACTTCTACTTCAATAACAAATGTTGGTTTGGTCCCAAATAATCCATAGTTATGTTCAAACAGCGGCGTTTTGTTCGTGCGTTCAAGACACTATCCGAAGGGTAAATAAGGGTTACGAGCATGGCACATTTCGTGACAAAAAAAATCTAAATATTCCATTACCGTACTTCGAAGCATGTCAACCGCTGTTTAAAATCAATTTTTATGCCACTTTTCTCGTAAAAAAGCGATAATATTCCGACCGGCAAAGCCTGTTTACATTCAACGAGAGAGAAAGTAAAAGCATGCTATCCCGTCATGCACGAGCCTCAGTCTAAAGGCCCTCTGATAGAGCACTTGCCAAACGCGCTAGTGTGTTTCAGCCTGGGCCTTGAATTACGTCATTCATCTTTTTCCCAGGTTCTGAGAGCCTATGGGAGCCGTAGGAAGTGTCACGTTATAGCAAAGATCCTCAGTCTTCAATAAAAAGAGCCAAGATGAACAACAACTTGTCAGACAGGCCACTTCCTGTTCAGAATCTTCTCAGGTTTTTGCCTGCCATATGAGTTCTGTTATACTCACAGACACCATTCAAACAGTTTTAGAAACTTTAGGGTGTTTTCTATCCAAAGCCAATAATTATATGCATATTCTAGTTACTGGGCAGGAGTAGTAACCAGATTAAATCGGGTACGTTTTTTATCCGGCCGTGTAAATACTGCCCCCTAGCCCTAACTGGCTAACCGCTTAGCGTGCTTGGTATCAAGCAATAGTAGCCCAGGCTGCCTAGCTTGATAGCTAGCTGCTTTTCCAATGTATTACCACCTTGTTTGAGCTAGGATCCCTGGACATATATCAGCAGTCCCAGCGTTAATGCTAACTGCGTCCCAGGATCCAGATATGAACAGGAAAACTACTGTAAACTTGTATTAGCTAACTAGATCATGACTTTAAAGACATGAAGGTCAGTCAATGCGGAAAAATAACAACTTTCAAAGTTTCTTCAAGTGTGGTCACAAAAACCATCAACTGCTATGATGAAACTGGCTCTCATGAGGACCACAACAGGAAAGGAAGAACCAGAGCTCTGCTGCAGATGTGTTACCAGCCTCAGAAATTGCAGCCCAAATAAATGCTTCAGAGTTCAAGTAACAGACACATCTCAACATCAACTGTTCAGAGGAGACTGCGTGAATCAGGCCTTCATGGTCGAATTGCTGCAAAGAAACCACTACTAAAGGACACCAATAAGAAGAGACTTGATTGGGCCAAGAAACACAAGCAATGGACATCAGACTGGTGGAATTCTGTTTTTTGGTCTGATGAGTCCAAATTTTAGATTTTTGGTTCCAACCGCTGTGTCTTTGTGAGACGCAGAGTAGGTGAACGGATGATCTCTGTATGTGTCGTTCACACCTTGAAGCATGGAGGTGGTGGTGTGATGGTGTGGGATTACTTTGCTGGGGACACAGTCAGTGATTTATTTAGAATTAAAGGCACACTAAACCAGCATTCTGCAGCGATATGCCATCCCATCTGGTTTGCACTTAGAAGGACTATAATTTGTTTTTCAACAGGACAGTGACCCAAAACACACCTCCAGTCTGTGTAAGGGCTATTTGACCAAGGAGAGTGATGGAGTGCTGCATCAGATGACCTGGCCTCCACAATCACCCGACCTCAACCCAATTGAGATGGTTTGGGATGAGTTGGACTGTAGACTAAAGGAAAATCAGCCAACAAGTGCTCAGCATATGTGGGAACTCTTTCATGACTGTTGGAAAAGCATTCCAGGATTGACTGGTACTGTGATATCGATAGATATATATATACACATACGTATATATTCTCTAGAGGTTGGCCGATTAATTAGGGCCGATTTCAAGTCTTCATAACAATCGGTAATCTGCATTTTTGGACGCCGATTATGGCCGATTACATTGCATTCCACGAGGAAACTGAGTGGCAGGTTGACCACCTGTTACGCGAGTGCAGCAAGGAGCCAAGGTAAGGTGCTAGCTAGCATTAAACTTATCTTATAAAAAAACGAATCAATCGTCACATAATCACTAGTTAACTACACATGGTTGATGATATTACTAGGTTAACTAGCTTGAATCACAACCTACTTCGCTAAACGGGGGATGATTTAACAAAAGCACATTCGCGAAAAAAAGCACAATCGTTGCATCTAACCATAAACATCAATGCCTTTCTTAAAATCAATACACAGAAGTATATATTTTTTAACCTGCATATTTAGTTAAAAGAAATTCATGTTAGCAGGCAATATTAACTAGGGAAATTGGGTCACTTCTCTTGCGTTCATTGCACGCAGAGTCAGGGTATATGCAACAGTTTGGGCCGCCTGGCTCGTTGTGAACTAATTTGCCACAATTTTACATCATTATGACATAGAAGGTTGTGCAATGTAACAGCAATATTTAGACTTAGGGTTGCCGCCCATTCGATAAAATACGGAATGGTTCCGTATTTCACTTAAAGAATAAACATTTTGTTTTCGAAATGATAGTTTTAGGATTTCACCATATTAATTACCAACGGCTCGTATTTCTATGTTTATATATTATAATTAAGTCTATGATTTGATAGAGCAGTCTGAGCGGTGGTAGGTGGCAGCAGGCTCGTAAACATTCATTGAAACTTTACTGCGTTTACCAGCAGCTCTTAGCAATGTTTGCTACACAGCGCTGTTTATGACTTCAAACCTATCAACTCCTGAGATTAGGCTGGCAATAAAGTGTCTATATGAACATCCAATAGGCAAAAGGTATATGAAATGGTATAGAGCGAAAGAAAGAGTCAAAGGGTCATAATTCCTATAATAACTACAACCTAAAACTTCAACTGGGAATATTGAACCACCAGCTTTCATATGTTCTCATGTTCTGAGCAAGGAACTTAAACGTTAGCTTTTTTAAATGGCACATATTGCACTTTTACTTTCTTCTACAACACTGTGTTTTTGCATTATATAAACCAAATTGAGCATGTTTCATTATTTATTTGAGACTAAATTGATTTTATGTATTATATTAAGTCAAAATAAAAGTGTTCATTGTTCATTCAGTATTGTTGTAATTGTCATTATTACAAATCGGTATTGGCTTTTTTTGGTCTTCCAATAATCTGTATCGGTATCGACGTTGAAAAATCAGAAATCTGTCGAATATAAATACATATTTTATGGAAAACGAGACACCGGTCATATTCGCGCCCATCTCAGTGAACTAATCCATTGCGGAGGCCGCGAGGACGGCACAGTCCAAGAAGAAGGGTGGAGTGCTAATGTTAGAGGGGGTAAAATGCACTCTCCCACTAATTTGTGCACATTCACTGTTTCAAAACATCATTGTGTGAATTGCATTTGCTTGTTAGTGTCTACCAATTCCCCGTTACATATATCACTACTAGTACATTTATCGTTAATTCCCAAACAACGTTTGTTTGGTTACAGTAATTTCTGTTAATACATTCAGTATTATTATTCCAGTCTTTCCATTATCATTGTCGGAGTGGACACGTTTGCAGAGTGCACAACCTAGGCTACACTTGTGAGAAACAAGTTTCGGTTTATTCATTCCATTTACGAGTTTTGTCAATTTAGTCATTGTCTTTTTTTGGGGGCGGTCCTGTCAATGTTGAGTAAGGATGCACACCTGATTATGCATAGAAGTAGGTCTATAGCTACCTGGCCTGCGCACAAATATAGGTATATGAATGTACCCATTTAGGGATCTGGCTTAATGCACCACCACTAATTACCTGTGGAGCTTCTCAAAGTAAGGTTTTCTTCGCCGCAAACAAAGACTGTTTTTACACCCATTGGATGACAATAATTCCTTAATGTATTTGATTTTTTTCCCAGCTCTCTCCTTTTCGATAACCCCTCAGCGTGAAAGGGAAAAATGTCATGCTCTGAAAAACAGTGGAAACATCATAAATTAGGCTTATCTGGTTACTTCTTGCTCAAATAGCCTACAGCAGTGTCTGTCCTGAGCTCACTGGCACTGGAAACTGAGGACCTAGAATATTTTATACAATACTGTAAGTTTTCTAGCATGAGCTTCAGGCCAGACCAAGTTAATCGTTTATACAATGTTTCAAGTTCGTTGCAGACAGGCCATGCGTAGCCAATGTGATTTTATAGGATATATATTTTTATCAGGATATTTTCTACCTGCAGGCAGCAATGTTTTTATTTGTTGGCTTTATGGTCTATTTTTACCTGGCCTAATTGGCAAAATGGCAATAGAAGTTACAAAGCGAAAGAGTATAATTTTTTATTTAGATTTTGATAGAATTGATGATTTAGAGAATTGATGATTTAGAGATACAAAGGCGTTATTATAAATGAAATGAAACTGCTCCACGGAAATGTGCATATGAAAACCATAACTGGCAAGTAAAATCACTAGAAATGGTAAGATAAATTGGCATTCCACATGAGAAAGGTTGCCCTATTACAGGCAACTTCAGGAGAGTAATGGCAGAATCTGCGAAAGCCAGTAGGAGCATGGTCAGGTCAGGTTAAGTTTTTTTCTTCTTCTGGTTATCTTGATCTCTGGCGCCCTCGAGTCATCAAATAGTGCACTTAAAGCATCAGACAAGGTCAATGCATATACAGTATAGTTGAATTTATTGAAACACATAGGGTGTGTCTATACATAGAAAAATACACAGTTTTAAAATTTAGACCAATCGATTGGTCAAAAGAACAGACTACTTTCGGTCGACCAAGATTGTTATGTTTTGCCGGGCACCGACCTACAATCAATCAATCCCTTTTTACATCAGCAGATTTCACATAGTGCTTAAACAGAAACCCAGCCTAAAAGCCCAAACATCAAGCAACGCAGATGTAGAAGCATGGGGGCTAGGAAACAAGTACGAGCAGTGGATGAAATGATTGAAGACCATGTATGTGTAAAAGAAAATTGTAATGCGAGCGGTGAAGCATGTAAGGCCAGATCGTTAAGACCGTTGTGCTTGGATCCACGTTGGATCTAATATACCTAGCGAATTGATCATCTGAATGTCTGCTTAATTTAAAGCAGGGTCTTGTTAGATTTAACAGAGAAAGCATCAAGGTAACGTTTTTGGGCCTCGAACTGGACACCGAGTCCACTGTGCGCAATTGTGTAGGATAGACTATTGCGCAACACCCAACGCTATTCCTATTAATTATTCTGGATATAATGACAACACATTATATCGCCTAGTGGGCTTCTTCACACTGTCATCTGGTAATGAAATAAATGACGAATACATGTTGTTTTCCCATGTTAGACCTGCAATTTTAAACAATACAAGGGGCCTTGAAGTAGCCTACCGGTACTTGAACTTGGAGCTCAGCAATTGAAGTACTGGAATAGGCCTACCTTGAAAATCAGACACTCTCTCAATTTGGTCTTTAAAAAAGGTCCATGAACAGTTTGTGAGAGGTGGCCACTTTCATTTGTTTCCCGCTGCTTTAATTGAAGAGTGTTGCGCTAGCTAAATCCTTCCACTACAAAAAGGAACCCGTTTTATTGGTCGCTTTCTCATTATAAAAACAGCGATGGTGCGATTCAAATGATGAGATTAATGCGACCACTATTCACGGCTTTTTTGAAGTGTCCCTGTGTCGGCCACATACATGCATCCAGTTTATTTACTCAGGTAAGTTATAATATAACAATACAACAGCAGTCTATCGGCAGAGAGATTCTCAGTGTGTTTCATACTTTACATGAGTACAAGAGAGGCAGTGATGCAAGGCTGGTCCACATAAACTGAGACCGGCAAAGTGTCTCATCTGCATTGTAGTAGAAAAGGAGGTTATTACATCATAACAATCTGTATCTCAATGCACATTGCATTTGAAAGACTGGGCTGGTGAGTACCTAAGACCTCTGTACAGAACAATATGGAGAGGAAGAGGTCCTCCCAAAGAACACACAGAAGCGCTTTGTGTGTGTGTGTGTGTGTGTGTGTGTGTGTGTGTGTGTGTGTGTGTGTGTGTGTGTGTGTGTGTGTGTGTGTTCGGTCCATCTGGACAGGAACACCCTCTCTTTTTGTGAAGGATGATTCATGATCGTATACAAGCATGAAAGAGTGATGAGACCATATTCGTGTACTAAACTAAGTTTAACTGGATGAAAGGAGACCTAGAACCAATCCAGACAGGAACTATTCTAATATCCACATGAGATGGCCATAGTTGACAACAGCAACAATAACAGCAGACAAATAATCACTGTAAAATTAGGTTTTAGCTAATTCTTTGTTGTTTAACCCAAATAGCTACAAAGATACAGTATCTGACAGAGGTGTTCTGTATGTATTGGCCCTCCCCACCACACCCAGACATCTTCATCTGTCTGAACTATAATGCCTGAAAGGTCACGTGGGTGTTCCTGGGAACGTACACTGTGAAAAGTAACTGCCTAACTTGCTCTAGAAATTGAGTAGTGGCTACTCAAAACAGTCAGTAGAACTCAAATTATAAAAGTGGTACTAATTCAGGTCAATAATATTTATTCTCACTTAATGTTTTTGAGTACTGTTAACAAATATAAGGTTGAGTAAATAACTGTTCTGCTAATCTGAGTTTTTCCAAGTTATGAGTATTTCATATTTTAAAGTCAATCTACCATTTAATAAAGCTGTTCTTACTTGATCCTGTTTTACGTCTGTACTTAAAATAAAGGATAAGCGAGACACGTTGATATTTGAGTAAAAAACACTTTATTTAACTGTGTTGTGTTGATATACAGTATAATTATATATATTTTTCAAGTTATGAATATCACACGGCTCTGTTGGATTTGCTTTGATACTTCTACACGTTGTATGCATGTTTGAAGAAAGAAAAGTACATTTCTAAATTACTATTAAGCAGTTTGTTGTGCTATGAGGTGTAATGGATCGTGCTGAATGGATATCAAAACTGTTGGGCAAATTGACAAGCCATTCCCAAATTGACAAGCCATCCTGTAATGCTTACAGATCTACCTCCAGTTACTGCTAGAGGAAAGAGCACTGTGGTGAAAATGTATAAATCACCAATCAAATTAGTAATGAAGGTTAATAATCTAAGTAGAAGGTATCCAACATTTTTATGTTACCTACAACAAATATTTATGTTCAAGTAACGTTAAAAAGTTCAGAATAAACAAAACAGTATGTACAACTTAAAGTATTGAACATAGAAATACTTGAGGTTGAGTTACTCAAATTGTTCTAGGCAAAGGGTTTCCCCGAGTTAGCAGAACGCATTACTTTTCACAGTGTACAAGGATCAATACTTAAGTCAATCCTGTTCTTTGTTTACCTTTGTGCTATTTCCCTTTTTGAAAACAGCTTGTTTTCGTGACATTTTGGACTTTAGTAAACCTTACTATCCTATAACACATCGTAGAAACCCAAATTGACCTGGCTAGCCTAAGGCCTTAGGGTGTAGGGGCTAAGAGTCCATTTGGGATTCCAGAGGGATCAATTTGAGTAGGATTAAACAATCTTTCCTCCTCAAGCAACATTTCTTACAGCATCCATGTAGTCATCAATCAGCATTAGGCAAGACATGGGCTGCGTTAACACAGGCTTTTGACCAAATCAGATCAGCTCTGAAAAAAAATCTGATGTGAAAAGATCTAATGTGATCGGTCAAAATATCAATTTGTGGAAAAAGATCAGAATTGGGCTGCCTGTGTAAACGCAGCCCTAGAGACAACTCAGTCATGAGGTATTAAAATAAACATTCCCTTAATAAAACTCATAACTGACTTTTCACAACAACTTTCTTCCTGTCCGTCTTTGCCAAGCACATGGTACAATAAACATCCCACAACCACCACAGCATTGCTGCACAACAACTAG